>NW_017670526.1:505958-581329 GCF_001879085.1 Nicotiana attenuata
CTGTCAACCTGTCTAGTTAGGAACCGGCGGGTATAAAAGTNCGATTGTACCCTGGAAAAAAGGGACGTACATTACAAAATCAAATATCGAATATGTAAGGCATGAAAGCAGTATATAAAGACATGAAAGAAACATGGAGTAAAGAACTCAACCTGTAAGTCTGAATAACTCTATGAACATGAATTATTTATATCATCATGCATATGCGTATAAATGTCATATCATGCATAGGTATATGATAATAAAATCACTGAGCCAAAACAGCATTTACAAAACTCTTGTAAACCTAAGGATTAAACTTTAATCCCAGTGTGGCACACAGCCTCAACTGCTGCGACACTTTCAAGTTAACTCTAACTTGAATACTCAAAGTACCTAATACAATTGCTTCCATGAAAGCTGAAAGGTAAAATATGAAACACCTACTACAATTGAACTAGAAATAAAGAAAGACACATAAAACTCTTTATGGAGCTGGTTCTTCAATCTGGTTCATGTAGCTTCAGGTTTGCACACTTGAATGACACACGAACTACTTGCAAAAAGCCTTGCTATTTTTCTCCCAATTCACGTTTAACCTCTGCATTTTTGTGCAACAATTTAATGTGAGAACATCCTGCAAATTATAGAGTTAGTAGATGAAGAAATAACTAGAGTTCTGATGCAACTCTTCCTTGGTGGAAGAGTTCTAGTTGATTTCAACTTCTAACTCCTTCCCTATCTTGGATAGTGTTCTCTTTGATTAAGGACTCCTTCTCCTTATCAATTATGCAGCCTTTTCGATCAGGAGATATTAAATACACCAAGTTAAGCTTATCTCCTTCACGTACATCCCACATGCTTGAATCTGCCCGTTTTTGTGAACCTGAGGGATGGACCTGGTTCATGTCTGAGTTCCTTTGTCAGTCTTCAAAACTAACCTTTACTTAGGCCAACAAATTCCCCCTTTTTGATGATGACAAACACTGTGCTTTTCATGTCTGGGGGATGGACCACTGGATGGACCTTGTTCATGTCTGAGTTCCTTTGTCATTCTTCAAAACAAACCTTTACTTGGGCCAACAAATTCCCCCATTTTGATGATGACAAACACTGTGCTTTTCATACACTTAGGCCCTGCCAGAACTCAGCTCAAACATCAACACAATGTTAGAAATATTTTTCCTTTATATCACTTATCATCAAGGACCAGGTACATTAGGTTATAAACATCACTGTTCAAAGTGTAAACATCATTTGTTTAAAGCACAACCTTTTTTATTCCCCCCCTTTTGGCATCATCGAAAAGTTGCATAAAAAAATGTGAGATAACCAGATTTTAAAACTTACTCATGGCCACTGGGGCTACTTCAAATGCAATCATGAATTAATCATCATAGATCAAGCTAAGAATTTTAACCATCAAAGAAATATAAACAGACAGTTAGAGCAAAAGGCAGTGAATTTCATTGATGATTGATAAGATTCTACCACAAAGCATAAGAAGAAATAAAAATACTGAAACCATGAGCAAAAGAAACAAAGTCCCGAATTGGGTCACTGGTTGATCTACACTAGGTTAGGATTTAAGGCTTGGAAGAGGTAGGGGCTGGGTTATTTGCTTGGAGAAGTTTCAGCATGTCTTGAAGAATTCCATCATTCTTCTCCTTTTCCCTTGCAAGTTCAGTTCTGAGAACATCTCTCTCAGATTCTACCTCAACCAATCGTGTCTTCAGCCTTGCTATCTCAATATCCTTTGCCTCACTCTCCTGTACCAAGAGTCTGACTTTGCTATTGATAGGTGTCTTTTTAGATGAACTAGGTTCATTAAGAATGACATTGACTTCATAATCGCAAGCAAGCAGAGTATTAACCCCACTTCTTCATAGGTACCATGAAATGTGCAAGCACAGTTGTGAGAATGAAACCATAGGGAATGGCATGAGTTTTGGTGCCATTGATAACCCTATCAGTAGGTCCAAGAGGGTTTCCTGTTCAGATGGAACGGATTCATCTATATTTTTCCCAAGTTGAACCAACCCCTCAGCAGCTTCGCCAGACCCACTTCCCCCTGGTTTGCTCACACTCTCTTCTATTTCAGTAAATTCCTCTCCCCAAAAACCATTGCATCAGTTTCTTTTGTTAGACCAACAGGAGTGGGTGAAGAATCAGCCACTCTTGTCCCCTTTCCCCTTACAGTACTCCTAGTGCCCTTGCTCTTTTTTTCATTTTTACCACCAACTTCTCCAGATTATGTAGTCTCAACACCTGCTATACATCCTACAAATCTATTCTCCAAATTTGCAGCAACTTTAGAAATTGTCTCAAGAGAAACTTTAGAATCAGAAGATACCTATTCAGTTTCGAAAGACCTACTTTCTTCCCCCTTCGTAGCACACTTAAATGAATCTTCAGATTTTTGGAATTCGTCTTCCCTACCTGCTTTCAATTGCTAGTTTATTTTCTTGATCTGCTCTCCTTCAGCAACAATCTTTAATCTACTCTTCTTAGAGATTGGTGTGGTTGAAGCAGTGGTCAAAAGTGTGGAAGTGGTTTCCTGTGGTGGTGATGAAGGGTTTTCAGAGGTGTTCGACATATCTGGGCTAGGGTATGAAAGAGAAGAGAATTAGATTGTGTTTGGAAGATGAAAGAAGAATGAGAGTTTTTAACCGCTTGAGAGAGATGAAGTAAGGAATACACTAAAGCTGATCAATATACAGGGGAGTAATTGATGGGGTAACTACAGCTTTTCAGACTCTTCGAAGTTGAATTAAACTGAAATTTAGTTTTGAAGAGACGTTGGAGTGTATCCCTAGAATAAGATACTTCCATTCGGTTAGGACTCTTTTGAATAGGACTGGTTCACTTGTAACGGATAAGTCCAAAAGGAGTTTGGTATTTGGTATGACTCTGCTCACGATCCAAATATAGTTATTTCAAATTATGCAGAGTGTAGAAAACATACCGTGTTATCTTGATGAACCAGGTTCTTCACTAATAATTCTCCTGTGTAAGTCTAAATTTGCCAAAATAGAGAAAATGTCATTAGAGATTAATGAGTTATTTTAGCGCATGGCACAAGAGTATACTAGGGAAAGTATGAGACTGAGTAAGATTTAATCTGATTATACACAATTTACATACTTTCTAACCAAATTTTTTTTTCATTTTTTTTTCGTTTAACCTTGAACTAGTCCTTTTAGGTAATCTTAATCATCCCTAATTCCAACCTGTTCCTCTCAAAGTGATCTCTACTTAAGGCTTTTGTGAAGATGTCAGCAATTTGCTTGTCAGTAGCACAAACTCCACAGTGATCAAGCCTTTCTCATAGTTGTCCCAAAAAAAATGGTGTCTAACATCTATGTGCTTAGTTCTCTTATGATGAACCGGATTCTTAGTCATACTAATAGCACTAGTGTTATCACAGAAAATAGGAATGCAACCAACTTCAATGCCAAAATCTATCAGCTGCTGTTTGATCCATAGCAATTGAGCACAATCATGAAGCAGCAGCAACATACTCAGCATCAGCAGTAGATAAGGCCATTGAATTTTGCCTTTTGGTAGCCCATGACACAAGACATGAACAAGGAAGTGTGCCATACCTGAGGTGCTCTTCCTATCCACAAGGAAACCTGCATAATCAGCGTCAGCATATCCCACTAGGTTAAAATTACTACCTTTTGGATACCAAAGGCAAAGGTCAGTGGTGCCTTTCAAGTATCTCAATATTCTCTTTTCATTAGTCAAGTGGGACTCCTTTGAATTTGCCTGAAATCGAGCACAAAGACCTACACTGCACACAATGTCAGGTCTGCTAGTAGTGAGATATAAAAGAGAACCAATCATTCCCCTATACAACTTCTGATCAACAGATGAACCAGGTTCATCTATATCCAATTTCGTGGATGTTGCAATAGGAGTGTCAATTTCTTTGGATGTTCCTTCCTGGTTTTGTTACTGAGGAATAGGTTCATGGACAGGTTCTCTCGAGGTTAGAGGATCAGTTCCTCTCTAGTCAGTTCCCCCTGTCATGTTGCCCCGGGTGGAGGGACCTGTTCCATCACCTGTTCCTTCCAGTGATGCATCTTCAGGCTGGACTGTGGTTTCACCATTTGAATTTCTTTATCAGCCCAATATCTTCATTATCTTGTTCCTGCCTCTCAGAAAGAATGTTAGTTTTAAATAACATATACATTTTTTCTGCACACATAGTTCTTTTATTGTATATCTTATAAGCTTTACTATGTGAAGAATATCTCAAGAATACTCCCTCATCACTTCTGGGATAATACTTACCTAGGGAGTCTTTGTCATTATTGTGCACAAAGCACTTGCATCTAAATGCCCTAAGATGGGATATATTTAGTTTTCTCCCTTTAAGTGACTCATAGGGAATCTTCTTAACAAGAGGTCTAGTATGCAAATATTTATGATGTAGCATGCAAAAATTCAGCAAACTTAGCATTTTCAAATTCAGTTCCATGATCAGACCTAATTGATGCAAGTTGATTACCTAGTTGTTTCTGAGTTTTTCTAACAAAAGAAGTAAACATGTCAAATGCTTCATCTTTAGATGTTAAAAATAATGTCCAAGTAAACCTAGAGTAATCATCAACAAGCACCATCACATGTATTTTACCACCTCTGCTTAATATTCTCATTGGACCACAGAGATCCATATGGACCAGTTCCATCGTTCTGGTGGTACTTACCACTTTCTTGCATTTAAAAGAGGATCTTACCTGCTTCCCCCCTTGCACAAGCCTCAAAAACTTTGTCTTCCTTGAACTTGATGTTAGGCAGACCTATCACCAGGTCCTTGGAGACTAATTTGTTGAGTTGACTCAGACTTGCATGTCCAAGTCTCTTGTGCCAAATGAGGGGATCATTGTCCAACACACTTAAGCAAGTGAGTTCATTTTCTGAAAGTGTGGACAAATCTACAATGTATGTATTGTTTACTCTTTTTCCCTGCAAAATAATCTTGTCAGTGGTAATTTTAATCATAAAACATTTGGTAGTGGTGAATGCTACAAGTAACCTCTATCACATAATTGTGCTACACTGATTAGACTGTATTTTAGGCCATCTATCAAGTAGACATTCTCAATAGAGTGAGAATCAGTCTTACCTACCTTTCCAACCCCAATGATCTCACCTTTCTTCCCATTTCCAAAGGAGACATTACCTCCTTTAAGGTTCTCAAGTGAAAGGAACTGGTTCTTGCTTCCTGTCATATGCTTTGAGCAACCACTATCAATGTACCATATTAGGCTGCTCCCCTTCACTTGAACCCGCAAAAGGAAATCAGGGGTTAGTCTTAGGAACCCAAACTAGTTTGGGTCACTTTCTATAGGCAAAAGGGTGAATCAAATTCTTTTTAGCCCAACCTGGCAGCCTATTTTTCCCTTGAACAAATTCTTTATTCTTTTGACTAGCCTTTTTTTTGCAATACATTCACTTTTATAGTGACCAGTTTTACCACAATGTGTGCAAATTTTGTTCTCGGGAAGTGTGAGGTACTTGATTTTAGGGTCCCACTTTGAGTCCGATAGCCAAGTCCTCTTTTGTTGCTACTATGATGCTCTTGCAACCAAGAGAGTGCATCAGAGGCCTTGTTCCATTTGCGAGTTCTGTCTAATTCATGTTTCACCTTTCCTAGATCTTCTTTTAGGACTTTAATCAGCTCATCTCTTTTGTACAACTCATCTTTCATTTTTCCTACATTTTCTTCTAAAGTGAGTTGTGTGTGATCTGATTTCTTTTTACCAGTTCCTAATTTCAATTTTAGATTTTCAGATTTAAGCTCTAGGACTGTGGTGTCAAGTTCATGAACCTGGTTCTTCAACTCAGCATTTTTACTATCACTCTCATTAGCCCTAAGTTCCAGGTTTTTGCACTTAGCTTTCAGAATCACACACTCCTTAGACAGTTGTTCCTTTTCATTGTTTATAACTTCAAATTCATCAATGAAATCTAGAAGTAAGTCAGATAGACTTTCTTTAGACAAAAACTTAATCTTGTCTTTGAGATGAATTATACTTACCTCAGATTCCTCATCGGATTTCCCAATTGCCATAAGTGCTTGTTCATCTCCGTCTTCGTCTTCTGAGTCATCATCTGAGCTTTCACCCCAAGCAGCAACCATAGCCTTTGTTGATCCTTTGTTCTTCTTGGGATGAACCTGTTCCTTCTTCCTGTTCCTTCGTTCAGCTCTTTCCTTCTTCCATTCAATTTCCCATTGAGGGCAATTTTTGATGTGGTGATCAGTCTTCCCACACTTGTAGCACCCCTCATTGGTTTGTTTTTCAGGAACCCTTGGTTTTTTGTAGCTTCCATTTCTTGAAGGACCATTTTCTCTTATTAGGTACTTCTTAAAATCCTTTGTGATCATGGTCATTTCATCCTCATCTAGATCAGCACCTTCAGTGATTCTGAATGCCAGGCTTCTTTCCTTCTTAGGTGCATCCATCTTCATGGTTTGCCTTCTAAGTTCATAGGCAGTGAGATTTCCAATTAGCTCATCCAACTTGAGAGTGGCAATGTTCTTTGATTCCTGAATAGCTGTGATTTTGCTTTCCCAAGAGATTGGCAGTGCCCTTGTCAAAATCTTCTCAACTTTGTCTTCTTCAAGAATAACCCTTCCAAGAGACTTAAGTTCATTTGTCAGTGTGGTGAACCTTGTATACATCTCTTGGGTGGTTTCCCCTTCCTTCTTGGTGAAATTCTCATATTGAGAATACAGCAGTGTTCCTCTGAACCTCTTCACTTGAGGTGTTCCTTCATGTGCAACTTGCAAAGTATCCCAGATTTCCTTAGCAGTGGTACAACTTTGGATTCTACTGTACTCATCTGGACCAAGTCCACACACAAGCCATTTCTTGGCCTTAGCACTTTTCTCCCATTTTCTTAAATCCTCAGCAGTGCAGTCAGCTCTAGTTTTTGGCACATCCACTCCTACAGCATTCTTCTTTGTAGTTGCTAGAGGACCATCAATGACTATGTCCCAGAGTTCATAGTCTTCTCCTATGATGTGATCCCTCATCCTGTTCTTCCACCAAGAATAGTATTGACCATTGAAAAGTGGAGGCCTAATAGTGGATTGCCCGTCCCAGTTCCCAGGTGGTGCACTCATGTTGATCTTTTCCTAAGGTGTTAGCCTCTTCAAGGATAACCTGCTCTGATACCAATTGCTATTCTAAACGTCAATACCACACAAGAGGGGGGTGATTTATGTAGTACCCAATTTTCGCTCTAGAAGAACCTAGTTCTTCTAGGTATACTAACTACTGCTGTTTGCGGAATATTAAATACAAAAATAAAGAACACAGAGATTTTTACGTGGAAAACACCTGGCTCAAAAGGTGAAAAAACCACGACCTACTACTCAGTAGGATTTTCCCAAACTTCCACTAAAATCACTGAGCCAAAACAGCATTTACAAAACTCTTGTAAACCTAAGGATTAAACTCTAATCCCAGTGTGGTACACAGCCTCAACTGCTGCGACACTTTCAAGTTAACTCTAACTTGAATACTCAAAGTACCTAATACAATTGCTTCTATGAAAGCTGAAAGGTACAATATGAAACACCTACTACAATTGAACTAGAAATAAAGAAAGACACATAAAACTCTTTATGGAGCTGGTTCTTCAATCTGGTTCATGTAGCTTCAGGTTTGCAAACTTGAATGACACACGAACTGCTTGCAAAAAGCCTTGCTATTTTGCTCCCAATTCACGTTTAACTTCTGCGTTTTTGTGCAACAATTTAATGTGAGAACATCCTGCAATTTATAGAGTTAGTAGATGAAGAAATAACTAGAGTTCTGATGCAACTCTTCCTTGGTGGAAGAGTTCTAGTTGATTTCAACTTCTAACTCCTTCCCTATCTTGGATAGTGTTATCTTTGATTAAGGACTCCTTCTCCTTATCAATTATGCAACCTTTTCGATCAGGAGATATTAAATACACCAAGTTAAGCTTATCTCCTTCACGTGCATCCCACATGCTTGAATCTGCCCGTTTTTGTGAACCTGAGGGATGGACCACTGGATGGACCTGGTTCATGTCTGAGTTCCTTTGTCAGTCTTCAAAACTAACCTTTACTTGGGCCAACAAATTCCCCCTTTTTGATAATGACAAACACTGTGCTTTTCATGTCTGAGGGATGGACCACTGGATGGACCTGGTTCATGTTTGAGTTCCTTTTCCAGTCTTCAAAACTAACCTTTACTTGGGCCAACATTTGTCCCGTCATGCTTTTCTTATACTTCCTACCGAGAGAGAGAGGGTGGGGAAGTTTATTGAGGGACTTGCTCAGCCTATCAGATTGCAGATGGCTAAGGATATTGGGAGTGAGATTACTTTCCAGGATGCAGCCAATATGGCTAGACGAGTTGTGATGATTCTAGCTCAGGGGAGTGCTCAGGGGTTTGACAAGGGCTGCGTCACTCTGGTGGATTCAGTGGGGCCTCATCTGGAGGTCGAGGTACTTTTGGTAGGGGCCATCCTCCTAGGCCGTTTCATTCAGCACTTCAGACATCCCATGGAGCTTCAGGGAGTCGTGGTCCTTATGTACCTCCTTCAGGGCAGCCAGCTCCTATCAGAGCACCTCCTCCTCAGAGTTATTATCCCGATCATTCGGCCCGTCAGGGTCAGTCTCAGTTTCCACAGCCGCAGTATCAGGATGGATGTTTCGAGTGTGGTGAGTATGGGCATATCCGGACGACCTGTCCAAGATTAGTGGGTGTTCAGTCACAGCAGCAGGGTTCTTGTGCCATGATTCTTGCACCGCCCGCTCAGCCAGCTAGAGGTAGGGGTCAGGGAGCCAGAGGTAGAGATCAGTCCGCTAGAGGTGGAGGCCAGGCCGTTAGAGGTGGAGGCTAGGCCGCTAGAGGTGGAAGCCAGCCAGCAAGAGGCTGTCCTAGGGATATTGTTTAGGGTGGTGGGGCCCAGCACCGATGTTATACTTTCCCATCCAGGCCTGAGGCTGAGTCATCCGATGTTGTTATCACAGGTACTGTTTCGGTTTGTAGTAGAGATGCTTCAGTTCTATTTGATCCAGGGCCTACATACTCCTATGTGTCACCTTATTTTGCTTCATATTTGATTTTGCCTCGTGATTCTTTGAGTGCTCCCATGTATGTTATCCACACCAGTGGGGGATTCTATTGTTGTAGATTGTGTCTATCGTTCGTGTGTGGTTATTATTGGGGGTATTGAGACTAGCGTAGATCTCCTACTTCTCGATATGGTTGATTTTGATGTTATTTTGGGGATGGATTGGCTGTCATCTTATCATGCTGTATTGGACTGTCACGCCAAGAGCATGACCTTAGCATTGCCGGGGTTTCCTCGATTAGAGTGGAGGGGTACTCCTGGTCATTCTACCAGCGGGGTTATCTCTTATATGAAGGCTCAGCGTATGGTCGAAAAGGGGTGTTTGGCTTATTTGGATTATGTTCCTGATTCTAGTGAGGAGGTTCCTTCCATGGTTTCTGTACCAGTTGTTCGGGAGTTCCCAGAGGTATTTCCTGCAGACCTGTCGAGGATGCCACCCGATAGGGATATTGACTTTTGCATTGATTTGGCTCCGGGCACTTAGCCCATTTCAATTGGCCCCGCTAGAGTTGAAAGAATTGAAGGAGCAGTTGCAAGATTTGCTTGATAAGGGCTTTATTAGACCAGTGTCTCGCCCTGAGGTGCACTGGTGTTGTTTGTAAAGAAGAAGGATGGGTCGATGAGGATATGCATAGACTATCGGTAGTTGAACAAAGTCACCATCAAGAACAAGTATCCATTGTCGAGGATTGATGATTTATTTTATCAGCTTCACAGTGCCAAGGTGTTGTCAAAGATTTATTTGAGGTCTGGCTACCATCAGTTGTGGATTAGGGCATCCGATGTCCCTAAGACAGCTGTTCAGACTCGGTATGGGCATTATGAGTTTCTAGTGATGTCATTTGGGTTGACAAATGCCCCAGAAGCATTCATGGATTTGATGAACCGGGTGTTCAAGCCCTATTTGGATTCCTTCGTGATTGTTTTTATTGATGACATCTTGATCTACTCCCACAGTCGAGAGGAGCATGAGCAGCATCTTCGGATCGTACTTCAGACTCTAAGAGACAGCCAATTATATGCTATGTTTTCAAAATGTGAGTTTTGGTTGAGTTCAGTTGCTTTCTTGGGTCACGTTGTATCAGTAGAAGGTATTCAGGTGGATCCTAAGAAGATTGAGGCCCTTCATAATTGGCCTAGGCCTACTTCAGCCACAGAGATCCATAGTTTCTTGGGATTGGAAGATTATTACCGTCGGTTTGTGGAGGGGTTTTCATCTATAGCAACCCCGTTGACCAGGTTGACTCAGAAGGGTGCCACGTTCAGATGGTCGGACGAGTGTGAGGCGAGCTTTCAGAAGCTCATGACAGCTTTAACTACGGCGTCGGTGTTGGTATTGCCCACAAGTTAGGGCCCTATACAGTACATTGTGATGTATCTCGTATTGGACTTGGTATGGTATTGATGCAGGATGGCAAGGTTATTTCATATGCTTTGCGACAGCTGAAGGTTCATGAGAAGAATTATCCAGTTCATGACTTAGAATTGGCAGCCATTTTTCAGGCGCTGAAGATTTGGAGGCACTACTTATATGGCGTGTCGCGTGAGGTGTTCACGGATCATAAGAGTTTGCAGTATTTATTCAAGCAGAAGGAGCTCAATTTGAGGTAGAGGAGGTGGTTGGAGCTATTGCAAGACTGTGATATTTCCATCTTGTATCATCTCGGGAAGGCCAATGTGGTGGTCGATGCTTTGAGTAGGAAGTCATCTAGTATGGGTAGCCTTGCATACATTCCAGTAGATGAGAGACCGCTTGTGTTAGATGTTCAGGCCTTAGCCAATCGATTCATGAGGTTCGATGTCTCTGAGCCCAGTCGTGTTTTAGCTTGCACAGTCGCTCGGTCTTCCTTGTTTGAGTGTATCAGGGAGCGGCAGTATGATGACCCTCATTTGCTTGTCCTTAGGGACACAGTGCAGCACGGTGATGCCAAGAAGGTTATGGTTGGAGATGATGGGGTTTTAAGGATGCAGGGTCGTGTTTGTGTGCCTAATGTGGATGGACTTCGTGAGTTGATTCTAGAGGAGGCCCACAGTTCCCGGTAATTCTATTCATCCAGGCGCCGCTAAGATGTATCAGGCTTGCGGCAGCACTACTGATGGAGGAGAATGAAGAAGGATATAGTTTCATATGTAGCATGGTGTTTGAATTGTCAGCAAGTAAAGTACGAGCATCAGAGACTTGGTGGTTTGCTTCAGAAGATAGAGATTCCTGAGTGGAAGTGGGAGCATATCACTATGGATTTCGTTGTTGGACTCCCACAAACTCAGAGGAAGTTCGACGCAGTTTGGGTTATTGTGGATAGGCTGAATAAGTCAGCGCATTTCATTCCTGTGGCAGTTTACCATTCTTCGAACCGGTTGGCAGAGATTTGTATCCGTGAGATCGTTGGTCTTCATGGTGTGCCCGTGTCTCTCATTTCTGATCGAGGTACGCAGTTTACCTCGCATTTATGGAGGGCAGTACAGTGTGAGTTGGGTATGCGGGTCGAGTTGAGCACAGCATTTCATCCTCAGACGGATGGACAGTCTGAGCGTACCATTCAGATCTTGGAGGATATGCTCCGCGCCTGTGTTATTGACTTTGGAGGTTCGTGGGATCAGTTCTTGCTGTTAGCGGAGTTTGCCTACAACAACAGCTATCAGTCGAGCATCCAGATAGCTCCCTATGAGGCATTATATGGTAGACGATATCGATCATCGGTTGGGTGGTTTGAGCCGGGGGAGGCTCGATTATTGGGTATAGATTTAGTGCAGGATGCCTTGGATAAGGTTAAGATCATTCAGGATTGACTTCGTGCAACTCAGTCCAGGCAGAAGAGCTATGCCGACCGTAAGGTTCGTGATGTGGCATTCATTGTCGGAGAGAGAGTGTTGCTTCGGGTGTCACCCATGAAGGGTGTGATGCGGTTCGGGAAGAAGGGCAAGTTAAGCCCTAGATTCATCGGGCCTTTTGATATTCTTGATCGAGTAGGAGAGGTGGCCTACAGACTTGCGTTGCCCCTAGGCTTATCAGCGGTACATCCAGTGTTTCATGTGTCCATGCTTTAGAAGTATCACGGCGATCCATCCCACGTGTTAGATTTCAGCACTGTCAAATTGGACAAGGATTTGACCTACGAAGAGGAGCCAGTAGCCATTTTAGACCGACAGGTTCGTCAGTTGAGATCGAAGAGTTATTCTTCGGTTCGAGTGCAGTGGAGAGGTCAGCCTGTTGAGGCAGCTACCTGGGAGTCCGAGTCCGATATGCGGAGCAGATATCCCCACCTTTTCACCAGCTGAGGTACTTTTTTATGTCCGTTTGAGGACGAACGGTTGTTTTACAGGTGGAGAATGTGATGACCCAAAGGGTCATCTTATGTTTTAGAACTCGATTCCGTGTTCCATGGCCTTCAAAACCTCATTTATTCCTCATCGATTTGTGTGCGCAGTCCAAGCCATTTTTCTGGAAAGCTTTTATGTGGAAAATTGATGAAATAATAATTTTTAGCCTAAAAAGTTAATTTTAGTTGACTTCGATCAACGTTTTGAGTAAACGGACCTGGACCCATATTTTGACGGTCCAGGCGGGTCCGTAGTTAAACATGGCACCTGGGCGTATGCCCGAAATCGGATACGAAGGTCCCTAGCCATGAGTTTTTGTTAAAAAATTGTAAGTCTGAAAATCCAATGATTTAAAGAATTTGATTAATGATTAATCTCATTGGCATCGGGCCCGTATTTTTGTTCCGGAGCCCGGTACAGGTTTAAAATAATATTTAAGTCACGTCTATGAAATTTGGTAAAAATCAGAGTTGATTTGACGTGATTCAGGCATCCAGTTGAGAAAAGAGGAATTTCATGTGTCTTGATGTTAAATCCGTAGTTTTAGATGTTATTTTGGCGATTTGATCGCACGAGCAAGTTCGTATGATGTTTTAAGACTTGTGTGCATGTTTGGTTCGGAGCCCCGAGGGCTCGAGTGAGTTTCGGATAGGCTACGAGGTGTTTTGGAACTTAGAAAATTTTGCTGGTATAGTTGAACTTGTTGCAAGCCTCTGATCTCGCATTTGCAAGATCAGGCATCGCAATTGCGAACCCTGCAGGTTCCGTATTTGCGAGGCTTTCATCGCAAATGCAAAGAAAAGCTGGGCCAGTAGTTCTCGCATTTGCGAGGTTACCTTCGCAATTGCGAAGGGAGTCTGGGAGGGGCAAGGATTGCAAATGCGATCTTTTACTCGCATTTGCGAGGTTCAGTGATCGCAATTGCCACACTTTCCTCGCATTTGCGAAAGCAGCAGGACTGTGAAGGGCTTCGCAATTGCGATAGCCCCTTCGCATTTGTGAAGCTCAGGTCGCAAATGCGACATTTACAGCTGATAAAAAGGGGCTTCGACGGGATTTTTCTCCCATTCTTTCAAATTTCAACCCAAGAACCCTAGAGGCAATTTCTTCAAGGCCAGTTCTTTCCCAAATCATAGGTAAGCGATTCTTAGCTCATTTCGTTCAATCTTTCACTTCATTTTACAAGATTTCAACCTAGAATCTAAGATTTTCATGATGGAATTGGGGATTTTTGGGTAGAAGCCAGGGATTTTGAAATTTGGGGATTAAGACCTAAAATTGAGGTCGGATTCCAATATATCCGGGCTCGGGGTGAATGGGTAATCGGGTTTTGATCCGAATTTCGGGTTTGGACCAAGCGGGCCCGGGTGTTGACTTTTTCTAAAATGGACTAAATTGAATTCCTTGCTATCATGGGTAGTTCCTAAGGCTTAAATTGAATTGTTTGGTTGGTAATTTGCTAGATTCTATTGGTTCGGAGGTGGAAACTAGAGGAAAAGCGGTAATTGAGCATTGAGTTGGCCGTTGGGTTGAGGTAAGTGTTGTGTCTAACTTTGACTTGAGGGATTAGGGATCCCCGACTTAATTGCTATGTGAAAATACATGTGTGTGGCGTATAGGTGAGGTGACGAGTACCTATGCGCCGCCAAATTATCTGTTTTGCCTGTTTTCTTTCCCTGTTCTTGATATATTGTCTTCCTGTCTTAACTGCTACATGCTTATTGGTGTTTCCATGTTTAATTGCTACTTGTTAGATGTCATTTTCTTTATTGAAGGTATTAGTTATCCCGTGGTTTCATTGTATCACATTAATGGATTAAGTTGGTTTATCGGTGTTTTACGGTACATTTTGGGTTGGTCTCGTTGTGTAGTATTAATTGAGTAAAGTTTCATAATTGTGTGGCTTCTGTTTGCTTTGGTTTGAGGCTTAAATATTGTGGAGAGTTTTGAGCTAAATTGTGAAATTCCTGACCTTGTGTGATTGGTACTGATATGATGAGATCGGGTTGCGTGCCGCAACAGGAGGAATAAGGGTGATATATTGAGGAGTAATAAGGGTGAAATGCTATTATTTGGTGGGATCGGGTTGCGCGCTGCAATAGGAGTAATAAGGGTGGTATGTTGAGGAGAAATAAGGGTGAATTACTATTGTACGGTGGGATCGGGTTGCACACCGCAACAGGAGGAAGAAGGGTGGATTGAAATGGACTAATAAGGGTGAATATTCATATTGATATTGATTATATGGTGGGATCGGGATGCGCATCGCATCAGTTTATGTGTTTATGTCTCTCTCTTCTACTGTGCAAGTTATTCTGTAATTTGGCTTTACACTTAAGGATTGGTTATAGCTGAGTACTGATGAGATACCGGAGTTTTGAATTCTTCCCTTGCAGGTTACAGTTTCATTTTATTCCGTACTTCCTTCTACTTTATTACACACTGTATACAGTTTATGATATGATTGCCCCGTCGTAGCCTCCTCACTACCTCGTCGAGGTTAGGCTCGGCACTTACCAGTACATGGGTTCGGTTGTACTGATACTGCACTCTGCACCTTCTGTGCAAATTTTGGAGCTGGTAGTGGCTGATCCAGAGGTCGGTTACAGACATTTCATCTAGGAGACCCAAGGTAGCTCTGCTGGCGTCCACATGCCCTGGCGTCCCCTTCTATGTTTCTACATTCCTGTTTTCTTTTCTTTCGAAACAGATGTGATTCCTTTCAGATCGATGTTTGTAGACATTCATAGTATGTTTGTGGATTGTGACACCATATTCCGGGAAGTAGTAACAACTATGGTATTGTTAATAGCATATAGACAAAAGATTATTTACGTACTTCCGCATTTACTTCTACTTGATTTAGTTTATTGATTTTTAATCTATGAAATGTAAAGGAAAAAGGTTAATAAAACTCTAACGTTGGCTTGCCTAGCAAGTGTGATATTAGGCACCATCACGGTCCCGAGGGTGGGAATTCCGGTCGTGACATACACACTCTTTAAACCATGCCTCAAATGTAGAATATACAGCACCATGGCCAAATTCACTCACGAAGTCACTGAGCGACGCATTGAAAATTATTTGTTAGTTGCATCAACCAAATTAAATAGTAGTCCACGTAAATTAATCTTACGTCAACACTTACTTAATAAAGGGTTAAACTTCCGGACAATTTAGCAACACATGATTTGAAGCTTATTTGTACTCCATACTACTTAGGCCTCTTTTTGTTCGATCTTTAGAACCTCGGCCTGGTTGATTGAATATGGACATTGGTGGATATAATGGATCAATCTCTATCACGATATTGTGCCAGTTGGGCTTATTTCTAGCACATGGCACGTGATTGTCAAAGTAGTAAGAACAAAAATGGGCAGTTTCCTTTACAAAATAGGCTTCGCATGGATCCTTCAATCCCATTCTTCTGTTTAACAAATCATTCACACTTGTCGATAGTCCTGCACATTGTCATATTAGACGATAACATTAAAGAAAATTACAAGAATAAATCAAGGTTTGATCATTACCTCTCGAATGGATACATCCACCTGCATTGAACCGGCCCTCCAAGTCGCGCCTCGTGTACAAGGTGAATTGGAAGGTGTTCCATCACATCAAAGAAACCACATGGAAAAATCCTTTCCAGCTTATTACTGATTACAGGAATGTTCCGATTCATTTGAAATAGGTTTTCTTCCCTTAATGTGGTAGAACATAAGTCTTTGAAGAACAAACTTATCTCTGTGATGAGTTTTCATATATTTTCAGGCAAACCACAAAATGCAATAGGGATTAAGGTTTCCATGAAGATATGACAGTCATCACTTTTCATATGAGTCAGCTTTCCCTCAACCATATCGGCACGTTTTCCCAGGTTCGAAGCAAGCCCTCGGGCATCTTTAGGTTTGTAACCCACTCACAAATCTGTCGTCTTTGTTCCAAAGTGAATGTGTAGCTGGCCTTGGGCTTGAACACCTTACCATTGTTCGCAAACTGCAAATGTAATTCAGGTCGCCTGCAATATTCTTGTAAGTCCAGTCTAGCCTTCGGGTTATCTTTTGTCTTATTCATCATCCATCACTCTGTTGAACAAATTGTCAAAATAGTTCTTCTCAATGTGCATGACATAAAGATTGTGTCGGAGAAGATTATCCTTCCAATATGGAAATTCCTAAAATATTCTCTGTTTTGTCCAGTTATGAGTAACACCATATCCAGGAAATCTTGAAGGTGGGGCCTCAGTAACTTTAGTGAAGTTCTGAACTCTCTCCCAAATTTCCTCACTGGAATAAATTGGAGGTGGCAAATCATGTTCAACTGTATTCTTTTTGAATGGGTTCTTCATCCTTAAGAACTCTTGATCAACTGGCAAGAACTGATGATGACAATCAAACTATGACTGCTTTCAGCCATGTCTTAAAGTGAACGCTTTACCATTTTCCATGCAGTAAGGACATGCTAACTTTCCGGCAGTCATCCACCCAGACAACATTCCATATGCAGGAAAATCATTAATGGTCCACATTAAGTTAGCACGCAAGTTGAAATTTTGCTTAGTTGATATATCATATGTCTCAACTCCATCATACCACAACTGTCTAAGCTCATCAATCAGAGGTTGCAAATATACATCAATCAAACTCTTTGGATTGCGGGGACCGGGAATAACACAATTTTAAAAAATATATGGACTAGTCATACACATTTAAGGCGGAAGATTATAGGCGTAATAAAGACCGTCCAGCATGAATATGGTATTGCAGAAACAGAAAATGGCGTGAAACCATCAGCACACAAACCCAACCGAACATTCCTCGGTTCACTAGCATACTCCGAATACGTCCTATCAAAATGCTTCCAAGCTTCCCCATATGAAGGATGACACATAACACCGGGCGGCCTTCTATTTTAATAGTGCCATCTCATATGAGGAGCGAAACTCATCGATGCGTACAACCTCTTTAATCTAGGAATAAGAGGTAAGTAATGCATCAACTTCACAGCAGCCTTCTCCCGTTAGAAACCCGCTTAAAACGAGGTTTTTCACAAAATTTATAACTTTCTAGATCTGCATCACCCTTATAATACAACATGCAACCATCTTCACAACAATCAATTCTCATAGACGAGAGTCCTAACTTAGAAACCAATCTTTTAGCCTTATAGAAATCTTCAGGTATGTTGATAGTTGGGTCAACTAGTTCACTCATAAGGCCAATGAAAGAATCCATTCCCGCTTGAGAAATATTGGTATCTAATTTGATACTTTATAATCTAACTGCAACAGACAACTGAGAGTGCATACTCCCTTCCCTTAGTGGACGATTAGCAGTCTCTAACTGTTCACAAAAATATTTTGCCTCTTCGTTAGGAGGTTGTTCAACACTTTCATGGGTTTCAAAATCGAAGTGCATCCCAAAAGTATCCGCAACCATTTCATGGTATCTAGGATGTTGAACGTTATTCCCCACCGACCTACTACTTTCACCAACAACTACGTTATGAAATACACCATCACTACCATCAATCTCTCCATGACTAGTCCACACAAAATAATTATCCATAAACCTTTTTTTTATAAAGATGAGTCTTAACATCCTCCGATCCAAAAAAGTTCAAACACTTGCACTTCACACAAGGATGGCTAATCATCCCTCCAATCCGAAACGGTTCAAGTGACATTGCATGCCTAATAAATTCCTTAACCCCTTCTATAAATTCTTCCCTAAAAAACCGACGGTTAGGATAATTCCTATTATATATCCAACTACGATATTCCATCTACATAAAGAACAAATAAATTACATGTTATATTAATTATAATTCAAATTAATTTATAGAATTAAGTAACATAATAAATTATAATTTGTTAGCACACTCAATTAATCTAGCATAATTAGTTATGCCTAATTTTCTAAAAGCAATAAACACTAATAGAACAATATTATCCCCTAAGTTAATAAACCCTAAATTTCTAGAAGCAATAAACACTAATATAATAATAAATTAAATTCTAAAATAATAAATTATTTCTAAAAGCAATAAACAAAATTAAGAGCATCCAACTTCATAAATTAAGAGCACTAAACCCTCGTTTATATAATTTATACACCACAAGTGAACTAGTTTAAATAATTTATACACCTCTATTAGTGCATAATCAATTTTAATTACAATGTAGTTCACTTTAATCACAATGTAGTTCAAAAACTGATATTAGGCATGCAATAAATTAAAAATTAAAAGAGTAATAAGGTAGAATACTTACCTTGAAAGAGAATGGTAGTGGTGGCGGCGGGAGGGTAGTGACGGTGGTGGAGGCAGACGCGCACGGCCGGAAGAGGTGGTGCTGGGGGAGGTGGGGTTTCGATTTTGGGGGTGGGGGACATGATTTTAGGTGGAATTTGGGTAAGAAGGTGTGAGAAAGAGAGGTGGAAGAGAGAAAGAAAAGAGAGAGGGAAAAGATGAAAATGGGGAAGATTTCCCGTCTGGTAGATCTAATTCTGATATTACGACCAGCTTCAGTCGAAAAAATCGGTCGGTAATAATAAAATAAGTTTTTGACCGTTTGACCTCATAATTTCTGACCGAATTCGATCGGAATTTTAATTTAAATATTTCCTATATATATATTTATTAATTATATATATATATATGTATATATATATATATTATCTATATATATATAGATACAACTCACGCACGCAAAATTAATTGATTTAACATCCTAAATTGTAATATTTAAATTTAATTAATTTTATATTTATATACATACAATTAGCTCTACACACACACACACACACACACATATATATATACATATATATATATATATATATATATATATATATATATATATATATTCTTTGCTCGGATACTTCATCGGTGGATCAATTAAAAATTCAATTATATTCAATTAAAACTTATTATAATTGAATTAAATTGTATTAATACAACTTAATATAATTGGATGCAACTCAATATAACTGGATCTATATCCAATATTAAGGTGCCCATTTAACTTCAAACACCGATGAATTTTTTTAACTTCCCATTAGCAAAGTACTAATGGGAAGGTGCCCATTTAGCTAGAAAATTACATTGTGTTTATGAAGTTAAAAAAATTATGCATATATATTAAATGTTGAATCCATTTATTTTTTTTGTGTTTATATTTTTATATTTTTTAAATATTGTTACAGAATGAACCTAGACACTTTACACAATGAACATAGATTGTTTCTTAGTAGTGTATATAACCTATATATAGATAGCAGATTTGTAGGAATCTCTTTTATTTCTTTCCTTAGTTAGCACCTAATGTTTATGTATATATATGTATCACTACATGGAACAACATACCAATTTGATTCTTCCATACCTTATTAATTATATGGTATTAGAGCCACATTTGTGGCTTCGCCGTAGTTGAGTTTGTCTCGTCGGAGTTGACCAAACCTTTCCGGCAAACACGTGAGGTGCGTGTGTGGTCCATTCTCTGTCCAGTTTTGTTCTCCAAGATTAGCTTGATTATCTTCGATCCATTGTTGGTAACAGAACCTTATTTTCGTGAAGAACAGACTCGGACAAGGTTTTATTACACCAAGTTTGGTCAGGTTTGAGTTCTTCTACTGTTTGGTTTGTTTTTGGGATTCTGAAGTAGTCGTGGAACAATATTCCTGCATCTGATTTCTTGTTTTGTGAATTGGTTTTTGTTGTGTCTTCCTTATAAGATACTTTGTTACAATTTGAGACTTGATATTATCTGTTAGGTCCTCCCTTAGCAGAAACTTTGTTGGTCTCTTATTTTATTTGATTTGGGGACAAATTTGTTTGGTTCTCTGATTGAGTGGATTATTGGAGTGGAGTTCTGTTAAACAGATTGTTGACTTCGTGTCTACGAGACATTTGTTTTGGTATCTTTTAGCTTTAGGGACCTCTGTTAATTTAATTGGTTTGTTATTCAAAGGAAAAAATGATGGTAAAAAATAATAATGCAACAACTCCTAGTCCAACAATTTTGGTGTCGGATGAGTTTCTAAAATTCTCTCAATCATAAATCAGTTAAGGAATCTTCTTCAGTTACTGCCTTGGCTGGGTCAGATAAAATATGTCTTATCACCTCTTCCAATAAATGGGTGATCGATTCAGGTGCCACAAATCACATGATAGGTAATCCAAATATTTTTCTAGCTTTCGATCACATAAAGCACCCTCTCAGGTTACTGTAGCTTATGGATCAACTTGTAGCAGTGTTGGATCTAGGACTGTTAAACCAACTTCCTCTATTACCCTATCATCTGTATTAAATCTACCAAACTTGGCCTTTAACTTGATTTCTGTTAATAAAATCACCAAAGACCTTAAGTGTTGTGTTGCATTTTTTCTCGATCATTGTTTGTTTATAGATCTTACAACAAAATAAGTTATTGGTAAAGGATATTTATCTGGTGATCTCTACATCCTTGATGAATGGGAGCCACGGTCTATTTCATGGTCTAGTGTTGTGTCTCCCTTTAAAGCACATTGTCGCTTGGGACACCCCTCTCTGCCTTTGTTGAAGAAGCTTTGTCCTCAGTTTCAGAATATTTCTTCATTGGATTGTGAGTCATGTCGATTTGCAAAACACCATCGCATCTCGCTAAGTCCAAGGGTTAATAAACGAGTTGAGTTAGCTTTTGAGTTAGTTCATTCTGATATTTGGGGACCATGTCCCGTTGTTTCCAAAATTGGTCATAAGTATTTTATCACCTTTGTAGATAATTTTTCTTGAATGACTTGGATTTACTTTATGAAAAGCCGCTCTGAAGTGTTTACTCACTTTTCTACCTTCTGTGCTGAAGTCAAAACTCAATTTAACGCTTCGATGCGTATTCTAAGGAGTGATAATGCTAATGAATACATGTCAGAGTTATTTCAATCGTACATGAGACAACATGGAATACTACATCAGTCTTTATGTGTTGATACACCCTCTCAAAATGGAGTTGCTGAGAGGAAGAATAGGCATCTACTTGAGACAGCTCGGGCACTTTTGTTCCAAATGAAGGTTCCTAAACAGTTCTGGGCTGATGCGGTCTCTACGGCTTGCTTTCTGATTAATCGCATGTCGTCTACTGTGCTTGGTGGTAATGTGCCATACAGTATTCTTTTTCCAAACAAGGCGTTATTTCCGGTGGAACCTAAGGTATATGGAAGCACATGTTATGTTCCAGATATTCGACCATCTGTTACCAAGTTGGATCCCAAGGCACCAAAGTGTGTTTTCCTTGGCTATTCTCACCTTTAGAAGGGGTATCGGTGTTATTCTACTGAATCTGGCAAATATTTGGTGTCAACTGATGTGGTATTTTCAGATACTACACCATTCTTCTATGCTCCTCCCATTTTTACAAGTCAGGGGGGAAGAAGAGTGGCTAGTATATCAGGTTACTCGTACTTTGACAAAATAACAAGATGATGTTCCTCCATCTCCTAGTTCTATCGAGCACCAATCTACTACTTTGCCTTCAGCACCTGCTCCAACTGTGTTAGCAAGACCGCCAATTATTCAAGTTTACTCGCGGAGGCAACAGACGAGTGGTACATGTTCTGCACCAGTTCCTTCGTCATCAGTTCCTTCATCATCAGATTTGCCTCCACCTAACCCTCCAGAAAACCTTGACCTTCCAATTGCTCTTCGCAAAGGTATGCGTACTTGCAAATCCACATATTTTATTGCTAATTTTGTTTCCTACGACCACTTGTCTCCTGTATCTAGATCTTTGATTGTGTCTCTAGACTCTGTTTCTATACCCAAAACGGTTAAGGAGGCTTTGAATCATCCTGGATGGTCTAAAGAAATGCTTCAGGAAATACATGCCTTAGAGAAAAACCACACTTGAGATTTAGTGGATTTACGTTGTAGAAAGAAAGCAGTGGGATACAAATGGGTCTTCATGGTCAAAGTTAATCTTGATGGCTCTGTGGCGAGACTTAAGGCCATACTTGTGGCTAAGGGGTATGCTCAGACTTATGGGGTGGATTATTCAGACACTTCTCTCTGGTTGCCAAACTTAATTCTGTCCGCTTGTTCATTTCTCTAGCTGCCTGAGAATTGGCGGAATTGCCACATATGAAATTGAGCACAGTTTTGCAAAGAAATAGCCCACTTGTTTCTCGAGAAGAGATGGAAAACATGTTCAATATCATTTGATTGAATAGTTGACCCAGCCCCTTGCCCCGGTATTGAAAACCGGTATAGTTTTAACAAAGAACTATCGAGGGTTCGAATCCCTCTCTCTCCTTTTTTGCTAATTGAATAGATTTTTTTCTTTAGTGGTTTTTCCCAACCTTCTATCCGAAAGAAAAGGGAATGGCTCGGCTATCCCACCTAGCCAAGCCAGAAAAATAGATTAGATATAAGTTAGATAAAATGAATTGGAAAAAAAAAGAATACTTAGGCTGATTCCAAGATGTATGATTGAATCAAAGTGATTTTTACTTCACTCAAGCATTGGATCTCATGTCTCATCTAAATTAAGAGGGGTCATGGAAAGAACAGGTTCAAAGTCACGATCAATTCCTTTTTCAAATCCTGCTGCAGCTGCACGAGCCCTTCCCGCGTCCTAGTCACTATGGACGTATCTGCCCAATTGACACATCTGAAGGAATCAATGTTGGACTTATTGGATCCTTAGCAATTCATGCGAGGATTGGTCATTGGGGATCTCTAGAAAGCCCTTTTTATGAAATTTCTTAGAGGTAACCGGGGTACGGATGCTTTATTTATCACCAGGTAGAGATGAATACTATATGGTAGCGGCAGGAAATTCTTTAGCCTTAAATCGGGATATTCAGGAAGAACAGGTTGTTCCAGCTCAATACCGTCAAGAATTCTTGACTATTGCATGGGAACAGGTTCATCTTCGAAGTATTTTTCCTTTTCAATTTTTTTCTATTGGAGCTTCCCTCATTCCTTTTATCGAACATAATGATGCAAAAAGCAAACGAAGCATGCCCAAAAGTAAACCAACCCCTTGGACTGCTACGAAAACCACCATCGGATTTCAAAGTAGCACGATCTAATTCAAAAATTTCACCCAATTGAGCACGTCTATCATATTTTTTCGCAGTAGCAGGATCACTATAACTGACGCTGTTGAGTTCACCACCGTAGAACTCAACAGTTACATACCATATAAGTTAATCTCGAATGTTATCAGTTCCGGTACGTAGACCAAATAATACAATGCAAGCAAAAGTTCCTAGATTCATGGAGATATAGAATAGCATATAAGTTATCATGCTTGCATATCCATCATTTGAGTCTCCAACAATTATTCCGATAATTACATATCCGATTTGGCCTATGGACAAATATGCAAGCATATGTTTCATGCTTGTTTGAGTAATAGTACCTAGAGAAATAGGTAAAAGAAATTTTCACCCAAGATTTAATAGTTGGTCCATTCTCAGCCTCGGTAAAGTCCATCTTGTTGCAATAGGAATGAACAAAAATAAATATGTTTTGGCTAATGTGATAAAGATACCAATTAGTGTTCCAAAGGCTTTACCCCTTTTATTTATGCCAAATAGCTCAGGAACAAATTGACCCGCAGGAGGATTTATTCAATCACATACTTTGGGCTCCTAGAATATGGCGCCCTTGGGGCTTTCTATTTGATTGTATCAAAAGGCCTAATGAACTGGGATTTCCCTATTGGTCCAGGTCATTTCGGGAGCCTTTCGTGCGGGTCGGAACTTACTCGACAAGGAATTTCGCTACCTTAGGACCGTTATTGTTACAGCCGCCGTTCACCGGGGCTTCGGTCGCCGGCTCCCCTGTCATCAGGTCACCAACTTTCTTGACCTTCCGTTTGGAATAAATTCGGCAGCGGATCGCGAAATCTTGGTGATCTTCTCTATCTAATGAATGGGGAGTCCGCTTTAAAATCGTCCGCCCTGCACCCACCCCCCGAGTATATGCTTCAACAGGAATCACACAAGGGTATATTAGAAACTTCTGTAGTAATAAGTCATATGGAATCAATGGATTCATGATAAAGTAATTTTATCACAATTAATATTTTTGGCTGATAGAGGGATCAAATGGTATATAGTTCATTTATTGGTAGCTTAGAGGATTAAAAGCATGACTCTTGCTTTCCAATTGGTTGTTTTTGCATTAATTGCTACTTCATTAATCTTTATACCATGGAATAAGGTTTGATCCTATTCATGGAGATTCCGTAACTATTCCAAAAATGGAAAGTTCGATACAATTGGGATTTTTTTGGAAATTGGAAGCAGTTATAATTCATGATCTGGCATGTACAGAATGAAAACTTCATTCTCGATTCTACGAGAATTTTTATGAAAGCCTTTCATTTGCTTCTCTTCGATGGAAGTTTGATTTTCCCATATCCTAATTTTTGGCCTAATTCTTCTTCTGATGATCGATTTGGCCTTTGCATCAATTGGATATTGCTTTTCTTCATGGTGATCTCCATGAAGAGGTATATATGGAGCAACCATCTGGTTTTGTTTTTCAGGGGGAGTATGGGAAGGTTTGTCATTTGAAGAGATCCTTATATGGCTTGAAGTAGTCCTCAGGCTTGGTTTGTTAAATTTAGTGAAGCATTTCAAGAATTTGGGCTGAAAAAAAGCAAATGTGATCATTCTATCTTCTACAAGCAATCAACAACTGGATCTATTCTCCTTGTTGTATATGTGGATGACATTGTTATCACAGGGAGCGATTATGTAGGAATCTCTTCTCTCAAGCCTTTCTTGCATACTAAGTTTCATACAAAAACTAGGGACAACTGAAATACTTCTTGGGAGTAGAAATAACTAGAAGCAAGAAGGGAATTTTTCTATCTCAGAGAAAGTATATTCTTGACTTACTAGCAGAAACTGGTAAGCTGGTTGCCCAGCCTTGTAGTACTCCAATGGTTCCTAATTTGCATCTTATGAAAGATGATGGCGATCCATTTAATGATCCAGATAGATACAGGAGGTTAGTTGGGAAATTAAACTATCTCACAGTGACTCGTCCAAATATTGCTTTTGTAGTGAGTATGGTTAACCAGTTCATGTCCGCGCCCACAGTTAAACATTGGGAGGCTTTGGAGCAGATCATATGTTACTTAAAAGGAGCTCCTGGACTTGGCATATTATACAGCAATCACGGCCATTCTCGCATTGATTGTTTTGCAAATACAGATTGTGCTGGATCCAAGATTGATAGAAGATCTACTACTGGTTACTGTGTAATTGTTGGTGGAAACTTGGTATCATGGAGAAGTAAGAAATAAAATGTTGTATCTAGGTCCAGTGCAGAATCCAAGTATAGAGCTATGGCACAATCAACGGGTGAGATAATGTGGATACATCATCTCTTAACTGAAATTGTGTTAAAGCATCCTACTCCATCAAAACTCTGGTGTGATAATCAAGTTGCACTCCATATTGCCTCAAATCTAGTATATCATGAAAGAACCAAACATATTGAATTTGATTGTCATTTTATTCGTGAGAAGATTCAGGAGAACTTGATTTCCACTGGCTACGTGAAGACAGCAGAGCAGCTAGCTGATTTGTTCACTAAAGCATTGAATGGCACTCGAGTTGATTACCTTTGTAACAAGCTGGGCATGGTCAATATATATACTCCAGCTTGAGGGGGAGTGTTACAGAATAACCTAGACACTTTACACAATGAATATAAAACTGTTTTTTAGTAGTGTACATAACCCATATATAGATATCAGATTTGTAGAAATCTCTTTTATTTCTTTCCTTAGTTAGCACCTGATGTTTATGTATATATATGTATCACTACATGGAATAATATACCAATTTGATTCTTCCATACCTTACAAATATTTTCATGAAAATTCTGCCTCCAAATGTGTTGAGAAAACATAGATAAGAAGGGACGAGTTCATGGGAAAAAATGGGTAGTTGGAGACTAAGCGGTGTGGCAAACTAAAGAGGGAAATGTGGAAAAAGAGAATAATAAGCAGTCACATAGCTAAGTTATAAAATAATTTGCAAATCCGACCTTAGCTCAGTTGGTAGAGCGGAGGACTGTAGTCGGTTGATCCGCAGCTAATCCTTAGGTCACTGGTTCGAATCCGGTAGGTCGGATAATTCTTTTGGTTCTCTTTTTTTGTGAAAGTTATCGTTTGGTGTATATGGAGGTTCGACATGAAGACTAAACATCGATTCCTTCCTCGTAAAATTATATCCAAGAAAATAGATACATAAATGGAGACAAGTTGTCGTACCTCCATATACACTAAATGATAAAGAACACATGCATGTTCTCAACCTAAGATTGAGTAGTCTAAACCCTAATGCAAGTGTCTATGTGAATGTGAATAAAATGTAATATGAATAATGACAGCATGATAGATACTATGAATGGAATCCAATTTACATTATTAAAAGTTTTGCAAAAAATATGCAAAAGATTATAATAAGAATAATCTAATCATTGGACCTATTGTAATCACCATGTCCCATCTTTGGCCTTTGGGTGGCAATAATTAATCCTCCAGCAAGAGACCAACCGAAGAGAGTGATATATTAATTCACCGCAAATACGTGGAGTTTGACAGTTTTCTAAAATCAATGAGATTGAAGAATAGCTCCTCAAGTATTTATAGCATAGTGCAGGCTGAGTTAGCAATTTTAGCTAAGAATGGACTGAGATAAAGGAAATACCAACAAAGAATGGGTGGGAGTTGTTCATCTAATTTTTCAGGTTACAATCTCATAAGATAAGGAAATGCTAACGAGACTAGAAAGTTAAAACAGCAGTTTTATTTGGCAAACGGAAATATGATAACTTCGGGAGAAGGGGTGCTCTCCTATCTTTTGATTAGGAAAGCGGCACATATCAGGAGTAGCGACTGTTTATTAAAAATACAGGACTCTGCTAAGTGGTAACACGATATAGAGAACAGAATGAAAGTCCGAGTACAGTAAAACTATCACAAAATAAATATTAAAAAAAAAACAATACTATCACATTTATTTATAAAAACTGAAAGTAAATCGTAAAACAGTCTTTGTGCTTGAAAAACGAATATTTAGAGCGATCCCTTAACAGAGATTACCCACCATTCATGCAGTAGGTATGAGAGAGGTTTAGTTGTTGGAGCAGCAAGATTGCATGTTTACAAAGTGCATCACCCATACCATTATTACCATGATACAGTGATTTTTTGGCATTTTTCTTGTGGTTCAAAATAAGTGATTTTTCCAGATTTCAAGAATGAATTAATTATTTTTTTCCTACATTGTCCTTGGAGTAAATAGTGTTGGAATATGTGTTAGGAGTGTTTATGTGAGATAGTAAAGGTTAATATGGTCAATTCTATTGCTAATTAATGCTAAAAGGTGGATTTCTTAATCTGTGTGAAAACATCCAAAAAATCACTTATTTTGGACCGGGGGGAGTAATATGTGTTTGGGCTAAACTAGCCCAAAGACTCTTAACATGGTGTGATATTGTCCGTCTTGGGCCAAGCCCGCATGGTTTTTCCCAAAAGGCCTCACACCATTAAGAGATCCCTACACCTTATATGTAGACTCTCAATCTTTTCAGCTACCAATGTGGTAGTTTGTTCGCACACCCAACAATATGATCACCAGATTCTTCAAAGAACCTAAAATTGACACTGAATAGATAAACATGGCCACAAATCATATGATTTCGATTTTCTTCCTTGTAATGGTGCTGATTTCATCTGTTTCTGCAGCAAACAGTACCTCAAGATATCCTGGAAACTATTGAAGAGATGAGAAGAGCCAACTATTTCACCTTTGTAATATGGCCCCTGCAGACCTTATTCAAGGAGACATCACTTTCTTGATGCCAAAAGATAAGACACTTTCACAAATCTTGATCCCAGAAAACGATTCCTGCTCAGACATTCCATACATCACCATTGCTTTTCGACCACCTCAAACACTTGTCAACAGGCTCCATAATTCCAACTTCCAAACCCGACCTTGTCCTGAAAAGTGACCAATTCTGGAAACATGCGTATCTTTCTCAACAATGCCCGAATAGCTAGTCCAAATATATGTAATAAAAGTGCTTCCATCAGATGCCATGGTATTGATCAAGTCCTGCAGGAAGCCACCACCTTGGCATCTGATATCGATCATAATGCAACTCTTCCTATGTATCCACCTTGTCATAACGTTACAAGTCCGCCTTTTGAGCTAACAGCATCACCTCCTGTCATGTCACCACCATCAGTCAGTAGCAGTTTTAATCCAGTTCTATCACCTCTGAATTCTGGTGCTCAATATCCTCCAGTAGCTTGGAGTAACCATGTAGGAATAACTAGGCTTATCTGGTTGCTGGTGGCCCTGAAGTTGTCTCTTTGATTGAAACTTGGGATTCAAGTTGAAGCAAAGAATGAGAGCAAATTTGTACATGGAGGCCGGGCTGATATATAGATACACTTCTAAATATATGTTGCTTATGGTATTTCTGGTTGTCTACAAGATTTGTTGTTTTAAAGTATTAAACATTGTATTCTTGTGTTATTTTGAAATTCAACAAACTGCGGAATGATTTGAAGTTACTGGTTGCGAAAAGAAAGGACGTTTTAGGGCCCAAAAGACAACTACCAATTAACTGAATAATGTAGAGATAAAAATGGATCCGTATTTAGAGCCCGTTTGGACATAAGAATTTTTTCACTTTTTTTCGAAATCAATGTTTGGCCATAACTAACGAGGATTGAGGCTCTCTTCGTGCTTAGCTAGCGAAAATGACAGCAAATTGTTGGAGGCTGGAGCAAACTCCTTATTAAGTGACAATCACATATTGTATTTTCAAGCACAGTGAGTACGATACCGTTAGAAAATAGAAGGAAAACTATCGTGATATTAAAAGAAAAGGTTAAAACTAAAATTCAAAAAAAAAAAAAAAACACATCCACTAAATTAAGTACCTTCTAAGTTATTCAAACAGAAAATAAAAGAAACAACAACAAACCCAGCAGTTTCCCACAAGTGGGGTCTTTGAAGGGTAAGATCATGTACGCAGCCTTACCCCTATCCGTGGAAGAGCAGAAATGTTGTTTCCGATAGACCCTCGGCTAGAGAACGGAAGCAGAAAATAAAAGAAAAAAAAAACTGTATTTCATTAATATTTCTGTTTGGCTAACCTGAGAAATGCCGACTTGCAGCAGTAAAGCAGTGGCTGAGCTCGTGCATTAACAAAATGGATGCTTCTTTTTTTTCTTTTTTGGTAGAAAGGATATATATATGTATAAAAAACAGTCATTACATTAGTAGAGTGGTGACCATTCACGTTAGGGTCACTAAGTACACTTAAGTTATAAAAACTAGACAGATTACTACAAGTAGAGATAGTTATTAGTAGTGCCTATTCCTTCCTGGTCAGCCTGCATTTCCTTATCAACATAGTGCAGCGGTGATGAGAAGATGGACTGATGGTTGGATAGAACTCCCTTAGATGATTGTTGAGCCAAAATGTTTGCCACTTTATTGCCCTCAAGGAAGCAGTGGTGGATCACTAGATTCCCCAGTTTCTTCAACAGGTACCTGCATTCGGAGATTTAAAATCATATGTATGCTCCAGAAACTGAGTTACATCTGTAGAGTCTGTTTCGATTATTAGTGATGAAAGGTGATGCTCCACTGCCAGTTACAGTCCCTGTTTGAGTGCCAGCAATTCCATATGAGTAGCACTGTAAGCATAAACAGCCATTGCAGCACCTATGATCCAATTACCTTCCGAGTTTCTAACAACTCCTATAAGCCCACCCAGTTGTTGAGAGCTTTTAAATGATCCGTCAATGTTAAGCTTAAGAGTTACTAAGGGAGGGGGAAACCAAATAATGAGGATCGACAACTGGTTGTTGGAGTTTTGGCGGGTGGATTTGAGGTATTTAAATTCCAACGAGCGGTTGAATACAAGTGAAGAAGGTAAAGTGTTGGTTAAGTTATTGAAGATATCGTTATTACGGTTTAATCATAGGTGTCATAATGTGAAGGGGAAGAAGTTGATCCAATCAAGTAGCACCGTTTGGAGAGGAGACTGAAGATCACGAAGAATTATTAGCCAGGAATCTTGATGATTGAGGAATATGGAATTGTCAATTCCCACCTGTTCCGAGAATTGTTTCGCGATAGGGCATTGGATGAAGATATGATAGGTAGATTCCTTGGCATTATTGCAAATGGGGCATGTGGGAGGGACGTTAATGCAGGTGATGAAGATATTTTCAAGTAGGGTGACAATTATGTTAGCATTGGCAAATAAAGAATCGGATTTTTCTCAAGGTAGGAAGTTTCCAAAACCATTGGAAATTGGCAGTAGGCAGTGGTTGTGGATTAATAATGTTATAAGATCTGGAGTTGAAAATGCCATTTGGGCTGGGAAGCCATATGGCAATATCAGGTTGGCTTTGATTAGTGGAGATAGAGAGTTTAGAGATTTTTTGACTAATTTCCTCTGGGAGGTGAAGAGACAATTTTTGGCAATCTCAGTTTTCAATATACCAAAGGTCTGTCGCTTTTTGTTGTTCGGCAGATTCCGTAAAGGGACGTTGTATGATGGAACGAAGGGGAGGTGTATTTGGAATCCAGGAGGAATGATGCAGGCTAATGTGTTTGCCATTACGCAGATGCCAGCCCAAGCCTTGCGCGCAAACTTTCCAACCACGGACAATATTCTGCCAGATAAATGAACAGTTGGAAAAGTTTTCCCTACTGCCGAGACAGTAGCCCATAATGAACAAGGGTGGGTAAATAGCCTCCAAGTGAGGCTATCCAGAAGGCAGTGTTCTTATGGATGGATTTGCGGAGACCTAGACCTCCATGGTCTTTAGGTAGAGTAATATTATCCCAGCTTAGGTAGTGAACCTGTTTGCAAGTAGTATTTGAACCCCAAATGAAGTCACGTTGGATCTTTTTTTTTTTTTTTTGATTTGCACCGGGTGTCCGAGTCTCTAAGAGCCCCGACTAATCCCGGGGGTGCACAGGCTCTCGGCAAGGAGTTTCCCGCAAGTGCACCACGGTTAATTCAGGTTTTACCCAGTCCGATGGCCCTCGGAAATTGTTTGCACCCAGTGGGTTTCGAACTTGAGACCTTGAAAGGGAGCAAACCCCAAGGCTCAAGTCTATTGCCACCAGGCCAACCCCTAAGGGTTGAAGTCACCTTGGATTTTGTCTATGGACTTATGGACTTTTTTGGGGAAATATATGTATTGCATGGCATGGGTAGGAATAGCATTGAGGGTAGTTTCTGCAAGAGTGGCTCTTCCTGCTAGTGAGAGGAAGTTGGTTTTCCAACTGGTGAGTTTGTTCCTCATATTATCAATTATGTGCTGAAAGTCAGCTGGCTTGGGCTTATGGTTTAGGATTGAAAAACCTAGGTATTTACCAAAAGAGTCCGTAGCGGTGATATTAAAAAGTTGGGAGATGGAGGATAATCAAAGGAGGGCAGTTTTGGAGATACAAACAAGTCTAGACTTAGAGGTGTTAATTTTGTCCCGAAAGGGAACAAAAATCATTGAGACAGTGATTAATCGTGTCAGCTGATTTCATATTAGCACGAGCCATTAGTGTGAAGTCGTCGGCAGGGGCAGATCCACGTGGAGGGGGTATGGGGCACGTGGACCCATGCACCTCTCCCTAAATTGTGTATTGCATTGGTATTTTTCTGGTAAAATACTTATATTTTCATGTGGGAACCCATGCTCAAAAGAGCATTTGGTGCGGTGGTTGCACAGTGCCCCTTTGACCCTCAGGTCTAGGGATCGAATCCATACCCTATCTGTTAATTGAAAGCCAGTTTTCTATTTCTTCTTTTTTTTTTAATAAGATAAAGATTTTATTGAATGGTACCAAGATGGTACAGAAGATAACAAGGAAACAAAAAACAGCCTATTACAATCTTCTTCCTAACAACTCCAACAAATCCATGTACTAATCTGAACTAACTAGTGGGCTTGATTTGCACCAAAGATACAAATTTTGTAAACAAATGCTCTTAATTCTAGCAATTGGAGTTCTCTGTCCTTCAAAGCAAGCCTTGTTCCTTTCGAGCCATATTGTCCATAAGATGCACAATGGGATAGTTCTCCATATTTGCTTTATCTCTTTTGATATCACCTGATGCTGCCAACCTACCATCAACCCCTTCACGTTCTGAGGCATCACCCATGCAATACCACAAATATTTAGGAATAACTCCCAGCATTCTCTAGAAAATCTGCAATGGAAGAACAAATGTTCAACTGTTTCTTGATCCTCTGGACACAGGTAGCATCTGTTACATAGGGAAAAGCCTCTCTTCTGCAAGTTATTTTGAGTTAAGCATGCCTCCCAGGTGGCGACCCATCCAAAACATGCTACTTTCACAGGAGCTTTTGTCTTCCATATCATCCTCCATGGCCAAGAAGTATCCCACTGTCCTGACTGCTTTATCAACATACTGTAGCAATTCTTGACTGAAAATTTCTTGTCTTTACTTGCCACCCAGATTAGAGTATCCATCTTACTATGATCAATATAAACTGATCTCAATTGCTGAAGCAGCTCGCAAAATTCTACTATTCCCAATCATTCAAATTCCTTCGGGTGACAATCTGCCAACCAGAACTAGAATGAAAATGAGCAACAGTACCATTCTTATTTGTCGAGCAATTGAATAGAGTAGGAAATTTATTTTTAAAGCATTCACCCCAACCCATACATCTGTCCAAAACCTGATTTTTACTCCATTTCCCACCTCTAATCTAGTAAACTTGCTAAACTCTTCCCAATGCTTACTTATGCCCTTCCATATTCCCCCATTTACAGTTTCCACCCTTCCTGCTTTCCGTAGATGGCATTTATCAGCTTTTTCCAAACTTCCTTACCTTCCAAGCTATATCTCCACAACCATTTGAATAGTAGACTTTTATTATGTAGCTTCAAATTTCTCACACCCATCCCACCCCCTTTCTTATCCCTGAGAAGCACCTGCCATTTCACCAAATGAATTCTTTTCTAATCTACATTATCATCCCATAAAAACTGATTTCTCAATGAGTTTATTTTTTTCTCCACTGAAACTGGCATTGAAAATAAGGACATTAGGTAGGCATACCATCTAATACACTGTTAATAAGAGTGAGTCTGCCTCCAAAGGATAGATATTGTTTCTTCCATGGAATAAGCTTATTAGCACATCTGTCCAGGACACCTTGCCAAATACTCTGATCATTCCTTCTTGCCCCTAGTGGAAATCCCAAATAAATAGTGGGGAACTTCTTTTTTTCTTCTTTCCTTTCTATACCCGTTCTTTATTTTTTGTTTCAATTGAAAACCCACACCCTATGACCCTAACTTTCTTTTCTGTTTCTTTTTTTTTCCCTTCGTTCTTTCTCTATTTTGGTTCACTCTTTTACCTATCTTTGGATTAAATTCTTATTTTTCTAATTTTTTTTTCTGGTTGGATTCCCTTTCCTTTTTCTTCTTTTGTATTTTCTTCATTTTTTTTTGGTTCAATCTTTTGAGTTTCAAAACTCTAAAAAGGTGAAATTCTAAGTTAATTTGAGTTTTCTTCAATTTCAAATTCTCTCTTTCTTCATTTTCCATTCTCTTTTCGGATAACTGTTTAGTTTTATTATGTAGAGCCAAGTATTTGTAACTATATTACTATGATATTATTCTCCAAGGCAGGAAACTATCATTGATATTTGTCAACGGAATGATGAGTTTTTGTAATAATAATATTGATTGTAGTTTACTTATTAAGCTATTGTCATGGCAAAATTTTAGAGAATCAAATCAATTAATAGTGCATCCGTCTACATAAAATTCTGGATACGCCTCTGGTCGTCGGCAAAGAATAGAATGAGATAGTTGAGGACTTTTCTTATAAGGGAGATTGGATCCCAAGCCATAAGATACACTTGATGGTCTATGCAGACTGAGAGCAGCTCCATACATAAGATAGATATGGGCACATAGGATCTCCTTAACGAATGCCCCTAGTGGGTTTAAAGAATTTTATGGGGGAACTATTAACAAGGATAGCAATGATGCTGCTGGATACACAACTCATCATGAGTTTAGTGATTTTTGGGGGAATTTTGAAATAAGTAAGAGCTCTACGTATAAAAGGCCATTCAAGCCTATCGAATGTCTTTTCCAAATCAATTTTGAGGATTAACTTGCCCTTAGCGCCTTTGGTAGAGTTGAGGTGGTTGATAACTTCTTGGATAATAATGGCATTATCACTGGTACGCCGCTCTTGTAGGAAGCTGGATCGACAGAGGCTGATCAATTTATGAAGGAAGGGCTTGATACAATTCACCATGACCCCAGTGATCACTTTGTAAATAGTATTGCAAAGACCTATCGAGAGGAAGTTATTTAGATTATTAGCATTATGGAATTTCGGCACCAAACAGAGGAAAGTGTTGTTGACGCGATCGGTGATGGATAGAGAATCAAAGTATTTATGGCAGTATTCAGGGATAGATTTTCCAACCACATTCTAGTGTCGTTGGTAGAAGAATGGACGAAAACCATCGGGCCATGGGGCTTTGAAAGGGTTGAATGAAAAGAGTGTCTTAATAACCTCGTAATCACGAAGGAGACTATCAAGGCATGAGAGGTCAATGTTAGTGAAGGCAGTGGGAGGTGTGTTCAAATTCAGTCGAGGGGAGGAGTACTGATCAATGGTGCAAATACTTTGGAAATAGTGCAGAATATGGCTAAGGAGTTTTTCATGATTGGTGATCCAATTGCCATGATCATCCTTCAAGAACGATATACGGTTGTTCCTACGCGTATCGGTAACAGAAATGTGGAAGAATTTGGTGTTGGCGTCTCCATCATTATCCAATTAATAGGAGAGCGCAACTTCCAATAATCTTCCTCCATCTTGAGGATGTTGTTATAATCTCGTTAATGAGATTATTTTCTAATTCTCTAAGGAATTGGCTGTAGTAGTGGGAGGAGTTATTGATGCCTCTTAACATAGAAAGAATTCTGTTATTGTTGCCAAAAAGATTGCCTAAGTTAAGCCTATTCCAAGCCCCAATTTTTTGGTGAAAACAAGCAGTGGCTTCCGCCAAATTTTTATTACACCAACTACCATGCAGGAGATTTGCGAACTCGGGGGGTGTACACCAAAAACTTTCTAGACGGAAGGATTTTTTGGAGACGCACCTATGTGAGGGTGTAACAGTGACTAGCAGGGGATTATGACCGGAATATGTTTTTGGAAGATGCACAACAGTAGAGTCGGGATAATTTTCTAATCCAGCCTCATTAGCAAAGCAATGATCAAGTCGTTCTAGAATAAGTCCATTCCTACGATGTGTATGGTTAGACCAGGTATACCGATTTCCTTTAAAGCCTAAGTCTAATAAGTGGCAGTGGTTAATGCAAGATCGAAACCTATTAGATCTATTCCTAACAAAATGGATTCAATGCTTCAAAAACGCGTGATATTACCACAAGAACAATCTACCCAAAGGCATAGGATGGGGCCTTTTGTTTTATTTTGGCTTGTGTAAAGGTTAATACTTGATAGGTAGCCCTGATGGCGAGGCTTTGCCACTACATATACTCATCATGTTTGACAGATAGTCAGATACATAATCCACTTCTATAGAAAGAAAACAATATATTGCAGCATTAAATAAACGTAACAAAGCATTTAAACAGAATCTACAAAAATTTAATGTGCATTTCTATAATTAAGAGATAACACATGCTATCGATCTCAGTAGTTTTCCGAAGGTGCTACCTATAATTATTTCTCGGAACTCGATCATCGGAGACTTTAATCACTCCCACCTAAAGAGTCTTACTCTTATTCTTACACTTAAAACATATTTTTCTAGGTAGAATGGAAAATTGAAAGCACTCAAAAGATGGGTTTAGTTAGACAAAACAAAACACTCTCGCCCAAAATAAAAGATAAATCTAATTAAAATTGTAATTCTTAAATCACATGAGAGAAGGTAAGTCCTGACTGAGCAATTAAGAATGAAATAGCTTTGAGGCATAGAGAATACCTTTTTCTAGCACTACCACTGAAGCATAATAGTTGTTGCACCATAGATGCTAAGTATTAAATGATAGCTTGGGAACTAAACATAATAACCACCACAGCTGCTTGCTTATAAATGAAGAAGGCTCTTCTTTGCAAATTCAGGAAGTTCCGTTATGTAGCTCTAGAGGTGACGATCTTGAACATAGCGTAAACCACAGTACTTGCATACTGCATGCTCTTCCAGATCAAGGCATATAAACTCAATTGAATGCCTAAGAGCAGGATTAGTATCTGTATCAGAAGAAAAGAGAATATGGATTTGTAACAGAATTATCTTTAAGCAACTAATAAACATTTTTTTTAAAATCATCACTGTTACCTCCTTCACAGGCAACAATCCTACCCTGAGCTTTGATACGTGGAACTTTATTAATCAATTCCATTGGAGATTTCTTGCTTGTAGTGATTGTTGGAGTTAACAAGATATGCTACCTGACCACAGAAGAAGTTGAGTTTAGGACCTTAAAGGATAATCGCCTAATTTTAGGCAGTAAGGTATACTGGAGCCTACGAACGATATAATCCGCTATAGGACTCATTCGTCAAAGCAAATAAGCATCCTGTCACCTCATATCTAGAGAAAAGAAGAATGGATACAGATATAGCAATGAAGTCAAAGATAGAATAGAAGTTAATTGCAAAACTGATAAAGGAAACATTTCTGTCAGGGAAAATGAGTACCTTAACGGATGAGTTGCGCCACATTCATTTCTGCCTGATCCAGGCCCAGGCGCAGCCCACTCGGTCCATTCAGCCCAATAGCCCATTCACCTACATAGGGTTGAAGATATTTATTTTTTAGCATGTGGTTTTACCAATTTACTCCTGGCGTGTATATAAATATATTGTGTTATCTGTGAATTATGGTGGTGGATTCTCAGTTTCTTTACCCTAATACAGCCGCCCCACTCTCCATTTCCCTCTCCTAACTTTCTTAATCTTCTTTGGCCTCTTCATGTGATTTCTGATTTTCTGTGTTGAATCTGAATAGATCTATATCTCTCATCAACTATGAACCAAGATAGAGAGTACTGTGCTTTCTGGAATCCTAGTTCTACATGGAACTTCTCAACCAACCTTGCTTGAAATCAAATATAGGAAGCATAGAGATCTATCGTTCACCAATAACAGAATCTAGTACAAGAATCTTCCTTATTCGCTATCTCAATCTCAATCTCAATCTCATCTATCTTCTTTTCCCAAAGTTTTATCATTTCTCTTCTCTCTGGCCCACGTAATTGATACTCCATTAAATAGAAACTTTAGAAGGCGAGTTGAAGAATTGGAACAAGATGCAGGCTTTCCTGAAGGGAATTACCTCACTTCCAATTGCTCCATTCATATGATACACGGATGGAATCTGGATAGAGATTGAGCTATAAGTCCAGTTACATGGAAAGTGAGGTAGTGATACAGAGGAACAAGGAGCATGCATATTTGGTATGCCAGGAGATGCTGTACTAGCTAGAATTGCTGCTGGAATCCAGTAGGAAAATAATTCCTGGCAATAATGGCAGGTGGTATGTAGTTGATTCATATGCTAAAACTGTTGTTGAACTTCCATCAGAGAGAAAATTCTTTTCCTACTGGATTCTAGCGACAATTCTAGCAAACACAGAAGCTTTTGGCATTCCAAACATGCATGCTCTTGTTCCTCTATATCACTGCCATATTCTCCATGAAACTGAACTTACAGCTCAATCTCCATCTAGGTCCCATCCATGCATCATGTGAATAGAGAAATTTGAAGTGAGGTAATTCCCTTCAGGATAGCCTGCCTCTTGTTTCTATTTATCAGTTTTACAGATTAGTCTCGTTTTCGGAAGCTGAGAGAGTAAATACAGGAAGAACATGGTAAACTCTAATTCCGCAGTTCAACTAGTGAATTTCCTAGTGAATCGCACCTCAAGGTTAATGAGCTGGGTTTTCGTGTTAAGTTAGCCCCAATCCAGGGGCGGCCCAAGGGTCAAGCCACTAAAGCAAAGGCTTTAGGCCCCAAATTTTAAGGGCCCCAAATTTTTCTTTTTGTTTTCTACTCGTACTTGTGTTGAGACCCCGACTAATCTAGATTCGTACCGCGTAAGGCCTAGTAAAAGAGAGAACACAGTTTAACAGGACATGACTCAAACCCAATATATCTAATTAAGGTAAGTTGGATCATATATATCTTCACAACAATCTTTAGAGGTACGGTCTAAATATATTGGGTATATTAAAATTAAAAAATAAAATATTTTATAAAAAGTAAAGATAACTTTTAATTTAGAATTGATGTAACCGTTTGAGCAAAAAATTGGAGAAAGAGAATCACTCCCCCTAAACCCTTGTCGCGAATATAAAACTTTTCATTATTTAAATTTTACGATTGACATCATTAGTGATGTACATATATTATTATTCTCCTTTTACATTTCTCACTAAAAACGTGTAATAAGCTTTTAGAATCCGTTTTTTGGTATCTTCAATAGTCCAAGTCTTATTTTTCATCTTTCTCATCAGAAAATTGGTACTATATCTTATATTCTCTTCTTGGTTTCTACAAAAAAGCTTAAGTTCTCGATAAGTTATATTGTTCTCTGTAGAAAGAAGAGAGTTTATTTTTTCTATAAAAAGCAAGAGTTGAAGATTACAGTTGAATAAAACTATATTGCGCATTCCTCCCCCCCCCCCCCCCCCCAGGTTTCAAACGGTTCAATAAGTATATTAGCACATCAAAAATTATTTCGATATCAAGTTATAAACTTCTTGAATATGGTATTGAGCAACCTCACCTAATAAGATACGTAAATAATGGAGCAAGGCATTAGACTGACTCCTCATATAATGACTAGGGAAATGTGGCATCTTTTCTTTGATCTGTGGTGCTTTTGACCTAAACTTTCACCTCTTTCTGTGTATAGAATTATAAAGATCGCTACTTATTTCTTCACTTCCTCTTCATGATTCTGTTTCAAAGGCAACAGTCAAGTTGGATGGAGTAATCTCTTATGCTATAATCTCTTCTACGATGACACCAACTCTTCTTCGTTGGCACTTTAACCATAAAGCAAAAATTTGATCAGTAATTAATTTTTTCTTTAGTGGAATAAGACTCCAGTCATATTAATATCTGCACATGCATAACCTTACAAGCGGTCAAAGAAATTATACTGCAGATACTACATATCTGATTTCTAATCAATGCTTCCTTTCTAGTTTCATGCACTCTCATCCGCTGTCATTAACCTTTAGTTTCCTTTTCAACCCTTCAAATCACTAAAAGAGACAATAAAGAGATCTCCTTCAAATAAAATACTAAAATACACAAAGCTAGCTGCTTGGGTAATAGCTTTTGGCTTTCACAAACTTTATTATCCTGGCTATTTTTCCAATAACTAATTTTTTCACTTGGTATTTTCTATAACTAAATTTTAGATTGACTTCTGCATTTTACCTTATACCATATTGCATGAAAAAGCTTTTTGAGCAATCAGTCGATCTCTCTTTCTTATGCAGGTAGCGTACACTGGAATGCTTTGTCAGGTTCTCTCCTACACTTGCCTCCAATGATAAAAAAAAATTAAAAAAAAGGGCAGCCCGGTGCACTAAGCTCCCGCTATGCGCGGGGTCCGGGGAAGGGCCGGACCATAAAGAACGGCCAAATAGAGTGAATCAGATCTTCACTAATACTCTCAACCCTTGAATATCTACTTTTTTGGATACAAGATCTTCATTGTTTTAATAACAGCAAATGAAGCTAAGCAATGTCCCGCATGAGCAGAAAAAGTAGGATGCAGTTACGCGCGGGAAGAATGTAAATTTCATTCAGATATCATTCCTTAAGCATTTATTCAAGCAGAAACTTTAAGCACAAATCCCTTACTTGAGCAATAATTTTGAGTATATGTTTAAAACAAGATTTACTCATTTACAGTATCAGTTTTAAATATGATATACGTGAGGCATAATCACGATGCAATTTGCATATATATTCAACATCCGCTTGTTTCTGCAACTGATACAAAAATTACCACAAAAGTACTTACACAGCATACTAATAGTCACTTTAGAGATCAATTCTTACCCATACATACATATTAGCCCGTTGATAACTATATGAGCTTGAAACAAGATAGGTAATATCTGAGGAATTCCTGAGGCCAAGTGACACACGGTTCGAAACTCGGTGGATAATGGGTTAAATACCAGGCTTTGTAAGGTTCCTGTAACATGCACCTATGCCAAACACCACAAGTTGTGCTTTTAACCGGGCAAGATAGGTAAAGACTATAAAACAAAAGGGGGATAAACAAAAAAAGATAGTCCTCTTTCTTCTTTCTGAAAAATTATAATTCAGATAATAATAAAAGAAATGCTCCCCTAAGTTAAATTATTTTGAAATTAGACTTCTTTATGAGTTCCCCTCCAAGTATTCACTGTTCTGCTTATGTCTCGAGTTTCAGAAGTATTTTTGACGTGAGGGAAAATGCATATAATTCAAAAGTTGAGTAAATTGTGGAAACAGTTATTCAGTAAAAAAAACGTGAAGCAAAGCAACAATGCATGCTCTTAATCACTTTCAACTACTTGTCTGGTTGATCGCAATCACAATGGAGAACATTGAGACTTAGAAAGGTTAAATTTTTTAATTTGGATATTTATGTATCAATAAGCTAGGGCATAACAAATATTCCGATACATACAGCTCCAAATTGACCTTTACCAAAAAAGAAGAAAGAAAAAGTGGTAAACAGGTAAGTGAAGCAAAATTTCTTCAATCATCAACTTTGTTCTGAGAAATATTTTGGGGAAATTTGCAATAGAGATAACAATAGAGACGGTAGGAAAGGAATTCTGTACCTACATCCACTTGGCCATGTGGGTGGTGATGACATCACTGCTAACGACTTGTCGAATTTTGAAGATGTTCCGGTAAGGGGTTTATAGGATATTCGTTGCGATTGACATGCCCGGTTCCTTCTGAATGCCGCCATTGTTGTTAGATATTCCAAAGTCAATAACTACTACTCCCTTTGAATTTAGTAAATAGTAGAAAAAAAGATGGCCAAATACATACACAGCCTATTAAACTTGGCCCAATATTTCATTTTGGCACTCTAACTAACTCATGTTCCATTTTGGCCCTCCAACTCCATTTTCTTTGTTCCACTTTAACACAAAAGCTCACTAGATTTAGTGTGTGATTTGCTTCCCCCTTTAGGCGCGTGAGGGACCATTTTTCAGCCAAATTTCCATGGCCAAATACATACACAACCCATTAACTTGGCCAAATTTTTCATTTTGGCACTTTAACTCAGCTTTGTTCCATTTTGGCCCTCCAACCTCATTTCTTTTGTTCCACTTTGACACAAAAGCTGACTATTTTTCATACTCCTAACGTGGAGGCGGATCCAAAATTTAAAGCATATGGATTCAATTTTAATGTTTTTAATATTGAACCCACTATATTTTTAAATATTATGGGTTCATATCTATTTTTTTACATTTTTAATGAATTTTTACATACAAATTTTTACTCTGCGTCGAAAGTTATGGGTTCAGTTGAACCCGATATGTTCAATGAGTTACACTTCTAGGCTACGAGGGGTTGTGATTTGTTGGTTATATGCACACATGGTGCGGTTCTATTGGGGTCTTATAGCAGAATTTGAGCAAGATGAGTAATTGGGTATTGCATGATTGATGGCGTATTGGCTATGTTCATTTGGGTTTTGTGTGGTATTATGTCATTTGCTTCTCCGTGGTTATGGTAATGCACTTTGGGTACTTGATGTTGAATTTCNCAGTGGGATGGGGGTAGCAGTTGGGGATTTGCACGCTCTACATTTTTACCTGGAGGAAAAAATTTTGTGTTAAAGTGGAACAAAAAAAAATGGAGTTGAAGTGCCAAAATGGAACAAGAGTTAGTTAGAGTGCCTAAATGAAATATTGGGCCAAGTTTAATGGGTTGTATATGTATTTGACCAAAAAGATAGTAGATGAGATAGTTACTTTTTGAAACTTATTGGGGGTAAAAACGTGACGATAAAATGAAGAGTTTAAAAATAAATTATTTTTAAATTTAGAAATGTGTATTTATCTTGGAACGGTCTAAAAAAAATTAACATAAGAACAATTGGGTATTCTATTTTTCAATTTTATAGCACATATTTCAATTTATAACCAACTAGCCCAAAAATAATAGGCTAGGATTCAACATCCAACTCCAATAGGTTCTCGAAATTACTATTTAATTTTTAGAAAAGATTGCTCAAGCTTTTAAGTTAATTTTTGAATCAGTAACTGTGATTCAAATATTAGTTCAACAAACCAAATCCATTTGGGTGGTGAAAATTAGATTTTTAACAAGCTTAAATATGTGGGTTCAAATTACAAATTTGATTTATTGAGAAATTTAGAGCGGGTGTTATTTAGAGTTGTTAAAAATAGTATAAGGAGGTTGTATATAAAATTTGAAGTCATTTAATGGAGATTTGGACTGGTTTTGAACAAGAATTACAACTGAAAATCGTGGAAGAAGTTCATTATAAAGACGTTTGTATAAAGGTGTATAAAAGTGTATAATAGTGTATAAGATGTGTTTATACACTCATATACACTATTATACAAGATTATACAAAAAACTGATTTCGTCTTCTTCCTTGCGTCTTTTCTGAAATTTAACTCAAATATTGCTCAAATTTACTCCAAATCGCTTCAAATTTAAATTTTGAACTCTCTTTTATATTTTCAATCAATTGGAACAACACCAAATCCAAACAACTAACAAACTCAAAAAATATTATTTTCGAAAATAAAACTTTGAATGGCCTTCAATGGTACTTCAACTCTTCAATTTTCTTACATAGCAACCAGATGACACAGGGGGAGAAGTGTTGGATATACTATTAACCACGCGGTTTAGACATAGTATTATATTTTGTTCTTTATGAAACAATTATTTATTTAATTTATTCAATTCAATAAAGCACTATTTTAAATAGATCATTTATAACATGTGTGTCCTTTGATTATGTAGTAGACAATTTAGTGTATGGAGTCTTAGCTCATACACAGAAGATTAAATTGTTGGTTCTCATAATTAATAAAATATGTTCACAATCGAAGATATTATCGGACGAAATATCTTGATGATTGTAGCATAAGATTATTGTATAATTTGTCTTGATTATGGGAGTAAGTCTACTCCAACTTCTTGTGCTAGTATACTCAGTGTATATTGAACGGACCAAGTAGAGAAAAGGTGTTTTTGTACTGAATACATATAAAACACTTTCTCTAATTCATTAAATGAGCTTATACTCCTAATCTTGATATAATTATTATGATCAATGTAATTTGTTTATTGTTTTATTTATCAAAAGGTACAACTCTATTTAGAGTTAGTATATGCCTAATAAATTGGACAATAACAAATAACATTTGTGAATAATAATTAGTTGATAGAATCCATGACTTGGTTTTAGAGTTTGATAATACCCCTTTATATAAGCTTATAAGTTTTCATGTGAAAACCCGGCCGGTGGATTTTGTATCCGTCACATGAGATAGTTTAAGCGAAATTATAAAGGATTTAATTAGTTAATTGAATTAAATTTTCAGTGATTTAATTTAATTAACTGGTATTTGAAATATTAACATGGGGAGTTAAAATAAGTGTTAATGAATATTCGAAATTCATATTGAGGAGTTCAATTGCAGTTTTTTAGTGGAATAAATTGCAATTAATTATAGTAAGAATTAATTCATGCTAATTTAGAATTAATACTATAATTAGTAGCCTCTTATTATTTTTGTGGTCCCTGCTATACCTAGTAAAAACCTGGACAGACTTGGGTAAAAAGTAGCTTGGGAGAAAAGTTACCCTTTTGAGTTGGAGTAGGATTCCACTTATGGAATCCTAATCCACACGATTTTGGGCTCTCTTTTAGGGCTTAAATTCGTGTATTTAAAACAAAAAGAGGAAGACAGGTTTCTCCTATCAACTAACCCTAGAGTTGTATTGTTCTTGCCTACCCAAAAGCAAAAGTGTTCAATGTTTTACCAGGCATATACCAGAAGACTACAGCCCTGGATTCTTGCTGCTTGGAGAATTTGTGCAACTGTTTCAAGAGGTTAGTGTTCCTGATCTCGTTATTGTTGCGTTGTCTAGTTTACATGTAATTGATGCCTGATTATATGCTTGCTTCCGCTGCGCATGTTCTAACAAGAAGCAGTAATGGCGGACGACCCCTTGAAGCATATGTAGAATATGAGAAGAAGAGAGAGTGAAAGCAATGATTGTGAGAATACGGATTAACTCCATAGTTTTTGGAAGCAATGGTTGTAAGAACACAGATTTTGAATTTGCACTAACTTTCAAAATATGGGCTAGGTTGGGTAAAACTTAAAAACATGATCCAGTTTTTGTTATGGTGTGAAGTCACGTGTATTTTCTTGTAATTCTTTCAAAAAAAAATACCTCATCTAATTTGAAACGGAGGCAGTACAACCTACCGTTAGAAATGTTTTCATGTCCTAGAAAATGTTTGACTTTGATATACGCTTTTTATAAAACCATTTCTCGGCTTTTGTCAGATATGAAAATTTTGAAGAAAAAAGATATGAACATAGATAGGAAGATTTAGCATGGTGATATTTTATTGATTAAACGATAACAATAATATTATTGGATGAGTAAAAGTCGAATTATGTGTAAAGAAAATTGAAATTTCGCAACTAAGGTGTGACTCACTGGTCAATAAAGTAGGTGAAAATCATGAGGTTTCAGGCTGTAGGTAATCCAATAAATGAATGATACAACTCGAATGAAAGATTATCGATAATAATAACTAATAAGATAAAAATCTGTACAATTACCACAAGGATTGATAGACAAGTCATGAGCAATTAAGATTTAGATTTACAAAGTTGGTATAATGCAACATCTTTTTGAATATATATAAGCAAAAGTACAAATCCTAAATTACCAAGAACAAGTAGTAGCTTATATTTGGAATACATGTACATCTTCAATGCGAGCCTTGTCATCCACAACGGCTCAGCTTGAAGATTCGCATGCAAGGTGCAGAAGTGTAGTATGAGTACAACCGATCCATGACTCAGTAAGTATCCTAACTAACCTCGTTGAAGTAGTAACGAGGTTTCAGGTCAAGGATACTCACTTTGCATAACATGTACAGCTCAATAAACACACACACGCACACACACACATATATATATATATATATATATATATATATATATAAAACACACACACACAACAGTATCGAAATATAACCTTGAAGTTCGGATAAGGCTATCAATGTACATAGAGAACATATGCACAAGCATTTTAATAAACTAACAGTTCAACATATAGAGAAGGTACGCATTTGCTATCAGATAACACGTCAGTAATTGCATATAGAGAAGATATGCACAAGTATCGTACCAGTTTAACAACTCAGCATATAGGGAAGATATCCGCGCAGCTTTATTAGATCATCAACAATTGCATATAGAGATCATAGGCATGAAGTATCACCAATTCAACTACTGTTCCATATAGAGACGATATGCTTGAATGAGTAAGTCAAGTTACACAGATTGATATACAGAGAAGATATGTATTTCGAATGAATCTTAAATTATGTGGCATATAGATTAGCTATGAATAAAAGGTATGTATACATTCCGGAACTATCATATAGAGAAGATACATAGTAAAAATCATGTATACTTTCAAGGAGTCTGCATATAGAGAAGATACACCAGTGATCAGTTTTCCATAATCGGCATGTACGTCATCAAGGAGAATCATGAGAGAATGACCCTAGGGGGGTGGATCATTATTCACACACTGCACGGACCACTCACGTGCCATAATCATAACTACCACATAGAAAACTCACGTGCCATAATAACTCAACCCGCACGGACCACCTACGCACTGCCAATCCAGTCCATCACATGGAAAGCATATACAAGAATACATGTATACAAATTAATGAATATCAAATCATGTACTCGTGGATTGATAAATAACATGCTAAAGTGTATGCATGTGCGAAATATACAATTACAGCTCAGGTTAGGCGAGTACGCCATACAACAACGAATATCGTGTTCAAACAAAGAATCAACACCTACACATGATCTCTAGCATGATTCAAGAGGTTCACACGATCGTTCAAACATAATAAGCATGACAACATGAATCACAATATCCAAAACAAGGCATGGTATATCCTAAAGACTGTTCCGTCATGAATCATACATAGCACCGGTATACACGCTTGTCACCTCGCATATACGTCGCTTATCGCATATTCCGATTAGACAAATAAGGTCATTTCCTAAGGGTTATTCCCTCAACAAGATTAGGCAAGATACTTACCTCGTTCGAGCTAGTCCTCAACCTCAAATCGCGTAGAAACCTCGCTCTAACCCTCCAATCTCACAAATCAAAGCCAAACATCAACCAAGGAAGTCAAACAATGCTATAGGAAGCGATCCCAATCCATAAGTTTTGGTCTTTGAAGAATTCTCAAAAAGTCAACTCGGGCTTGTGTGCTCGACCAATAGCAAATATCGATGATCATAATTTGCCGAGTCCAAATATGTAATTAAATTTCAAAACTAAGTCCAAATCAATACTCAAATTCCCAAAATATACTCTCTTAAAGTGTAGTCAAAAACCCCAAATTTCATTAATAAATTCCATGATTAAGGTGTGTAAATCCATGAAAAATTAAGATATATAATCAAATATAAGTAGAAATTACTTACCCACAAAGTAGTAGTGAATATCTCCTCCAAAATTGTCTCCAAAATATGTAATCATCATGCATAGATGAAGTAATTTAGAAAGAAATTATTAGGCAGAATAAGATACAATCAAATTAATTTTTTTAAGGATTGTTTGTACGTATTTGTCGAATTTGGATGCCTTATGTGATACAACTGCATTTATAGGATAAAGGTACAAGTTTTAACACTCTCATAAATTGAATAACACGTGGGAAAATAATGTTTTAATAAAATATCATGCATCATTTTTATAATAATTAACATGAAATATGTATGTGTGCAATGAACGTATCCAAATGGATGTAAAGCTTGGAGATCTTTTTATATTTCAATCAGAGTCCGCTTATATAATATTTTTGTATAATAAAACAAGTATCGGAACAAACTGAAATAAGAACCACTCTACCGGAACCCCTAAAAATGATTAACGTTTATCAGTTTTAAGAACTTACAATTTTCAATAAGTTTTATTTTATAACGCACACATATTTTGAATATTATTCATGTTATTTTAAAAAAAATTATTATTATAGATAAACACGTGCAACGCGTGTACTCAAAGATTAGATAACGAAAAGAGTGTATTAAAGAGGACAAATCAATCACTTCACACTCTTTTAGGGGTTAAAAATAAATGTATTCGAAAAATTATTATAAAATAATTAAAATAAGGGAGGACCTGTAATGTCGTAAATCACAAAAAGTCTAGTGTGAGACAAACTATTTTTTTGCACATACGTGGCAATGACCAATTGGGTAGTTCTTACACAATGACGCACAGAGCACATAAAACTCCTTGCTCCTCCTCCCACTCCCCTGCTATGGCTATCAAAAATTGAAATCGCTAATTAATCATATCTATCTTATAAATACCAATAGAAACAATTTACAATCTTCAGGAAGATAAGGCAACTTAACAGGTAAATTTTACTTGACATAAACACGAAGATTTATTTTATAGATTAATTCATCATCTTTACCTGTCTTCTAAAACTCTGTAGTAGTAATCTATAATTTTCAAGTTATTCTCATGTGTTCCTAAGTTGTGAATTTGTTTCTCATTAGGTCCTAAATTACGATTTAGAAAACTCTACATTTGAATTTAAATCTGGTAGAACTCATTCAACGATATCAACTTTATTCAGGTTCTGGTTATAGAAAACGAAGATCACCAGTAATAATGATCAGACTGATAAGGTTTTACGCGTGTATATATGTTGAAGGCTATCTATTGACATTCATGCTTGTTTATAGGTCTATGCAGAGGCGGAGCTAGAATTTCAAGCTTATGAGTTCAACATTCTAAACCTTTTAAGTTACTGAGTTCTAAATTATTAATTTATAACTAATTAATGAATTTTTCAAGACACAGTCAGGGTTTGAACCAAAGCTACTGGGTTTACCCACAATGCTAGCACAGCGCCTGGGTCTATGATATTAAAGATAAAGAAAGTAATAAGATTGTATCCATCTTGAAAGCTTGTTAGTTGACAAAATAGTATTTGTGTGACAGGACAACAATAATTAGGCCTTAGTCCCAAATAAAGTTGGGGTCGGCTGTTTGTGTGACAGGGTTAAGAAAAAATGATGAGACTACAAACTTATGCCGGGCTTAGTGTAATAGCTACACTAGCTGCTATTTATCATGCCTTTAGCAGTAGAGGCCAGTTTTACCCAGCAATGGTTTATTTATCGACATCTAAGATCAGTCTGGTGCTTCTCCTCAACATGGGTCTCGCCATTATGTGCTTTTTATGGCAGCTGACCAAGAAAGTTTTCCTTGGTACTCTTCGGGAGGTAGAGGTGGAGAGGCTAAATGAACAATCATGGCGGGAACTCATGGAAATACTTTTTGCAATTACTATTTTCCGGCAAGACTTCTCTGTGATGTTTCTTGCCATGGTTACCAGACTATTGTTTATCAAGTCTTTGCATTGGTTGGCTCAGAAACGGGTTGAGTATATTGAAACAACTCCAGCGGTTACTAAGTTGTCCCACATTCGGATAGTCTCTTTGATGGGCTTCCTCCTCCTCATTGATAGTATCTTTTTGTACAACTACATGAACCATTTGATACAGACAAGACAGGCTTCTGTTTCTCTCTTCTTTGCATTTGAGTAAGTCATGTTGTTCTAATTCATTTCTAGTCTTTTTTCTGTCTGAATATGTGCTATGATTTTTAAAGTTCTACTGCTAGTCTAGTTGTGCTTTTGGACACTTTTTAGATACATGCCAGGGGTCGGAGTAGCGCTTCATTAGACTGGATACCATTAGATTGAGTTATACAATTCATGCCTTTGCCTTAAGTAAACACTTAGTTGGGCTTGGGGCATGGGGATATATGACACTTTACAAAGATAATTTGCTTTGTATTGGGTCTGGCAAAGGGAGGGTGTTGGATCTTTGCACCTGCAAATGCTGTTTATCTTTTTGATGCAGTTCTTTCGTTGTTTATATTCAAACTAGACATAGATGCTTTGAAATTTACCATTAAAGCTGGTATCATTTCAGAACTGTGTTAATCATTAATGCTAATCAATTGTCATTCTTGGCTCATTCATCATGGCTTTTGTGCATATTTACCTTTTATGGTGACAATAGAAGATCCATCACGAGGACCTTTCACAGGTGTGCTTACTTTGAAATGATTTTTCTACCTGATGTATGCTGGAATCACGTTAGTAAATCTGGCCACCAAGTGCAGTTTGACCATATAGCTGCTATCGTTTTACCAAGTACAGTTTGATCATATTAATTATCTGTGTCCCATATCCAGCTCCTAAATGAAATTTTAACCTTTTACCTTTTTGTCATTGTCTCTCAGGTACATGATACTCACTACAACAACTGTTGCAACATTTGTGAAATATGTATTCCATGTATGTGACATGCTTATGGAAGGACAATGGGAAAGGAAGGCCGTATATACTTTCTACTTGGAGCTTATTCGGGACTTGCTCCACTTGACTATGTACATGTGCTTCTTCCTCATGATTTTCGTGTAAGTGAAATTTTATTTTATTTTATTTTCTTCTACTCCTCCTCCTCCTTTCTTCCTCCTGATATTGATTAGTCTAAGGAGAGTGTCCAAAATAGAGGAAAAGATCTTTTTCTTCCCGTTGTCTTTGTTTATTTATTTATTTTCCTGAACTTTCAGCAATTATGGTGTGCCTCTGCACTTGATTCGGGAACTTTATGAGACATTCCGCAACTTCAAGAGTCGAGTTGCTGATTACATACGCTATCGAAAAATCACTTCAAATATGAATGATCGTTTTCCAGATGCTACACCGGAAGAGCTCAATGGGTAAGTTGCTCACTATTGGATTCTTGGTTCATATGGTTTCTTCATCACTTTCTTCATCGTTATGGTTACATTTAATGCTCTTGCAGAGGTGATACCATCTGTATCATCTGTCGTGAGGAGATGATCACTGCCAAGAAACTTGTTTGTGGACATCTCTTTCATGTTAATTGCCTCCGGTCATGGCTAGAACGTCAGCACACATGTCCTACATGCAGAGCCCTTGTTGTACCACCTGAAAATGGGACGAATGTTGCACGATCTCGATATGCTCAGCAAGGTATCACCTATAATTTTCCATTCTTTATATTGTGTATCAACTGTAATAAGTAAGGGCCCGTTTGGATTGACTTAAAAAAAGTGACTTTTAAATTAAGTGCTTAAAAGCACTTTATAAGTGCTGGAACTTATTTTATAAATAAGCAGTTACGTGTTTGGATAAAAGTGCTGAAACCTAAAAAAAAACTGATGAAGTGTTTGGTAAACAAGTGCCGGTAAACACTTTTTCTTATTAAAATGACTGAACTATCCTTAAAGTTGGCATGGATCAAACAACAATAGAGGTGGCCGGCGAGCGTTAAACCAATCATTTTGAAATCACATAACAAAGACCAAAAAGGGTGTCCAAATGTTGCAGGAACATTCCCTGCAAAGCGTGCCCACAAAATGCCAACGCTTTGTTGCTAGTTTTGAGTGTTGGTTCATGTTAAAAGGCCAAAATTCCTCCATGTTTCTAAAATTCATAGCTACCCCCGCTGCAACTTAATCACAAAAAAAGTTGATTTCTTGATTAAAGATAATATCTTTGAACCAATTCAGTAAATACCCAGAAATGTTTTACCAAGAAAAACAGTTCAAGAACCCCAAAAAAATGCTTTCTTGAATCAATTTTTTTTTGGGGTTTTAAATGTTTTAGAGTCAATTTCTTGGAGTTTGATGTTTTTCAGCAAATTAAGGTTTTGGGTATGACCAAAACACAAAGATTTGGTTGCAAGATCCAAGAAAAATTTTTGCGGAAAGAAAGGAAAGGAAAACGAAAGGGAAGGAAAACAATTTTGCTGAAAGGAAAGGAACGCCAAAAAGACGAAGAAGAAAGCATAGGCTGCTAATGGAGAAAAGAAAAAAAATACTGCAGGTTAGTAGGTTTGTACTCAGGGGTAATTTCGGGATTAAGAAAAATTATAAGGGATAATAATGTAATATACTTGGTCAAAGCAATATGGCTTTTAAGCCAATTTCGAAAAAGTTGGGTTTACCCAACTTGTTGATTTTGGCTTTTTTAAAGCAGATTTTAGCTTTTTTTAAGTCATTTGTGTAGTTGCCAAACACTTCTAGAAGTCATTTGACCAGCTTTTAAGCCCATCCAAACGGGCTCTAAGTTGGAATGACACCTGGAAATTGATGCTTAATTTTCTAAAATGTTGCTCAACATGGCTTTTTGCTATAGTAGAATCGAGTTTAAATTACCCATTTCCTTGTAACTAGTTTATGGTCAACGCGCTTACTAGTTTCTGGGCACACACGTTGTGCGTGCACCTTTTATCAATGAATACAAATTTTTTGAGAACCATATGAAAATTGTGTGTGAGTTACAAAATAAAATTTAAGGAAAAAATTTAATTTCCCAAAGATGATGAATGTTAATTCTGTATAACTAATTCAGGAAGAAACCGTAACTTCCAGAAGTCCTCAGATTGACGCTTTTGTGTATATAGCTGCTATTAAGTTTCAAAGAGAACCATCAATCTACGGCGGCAACCCCAACAACCCTTGCTGAAACTGGGCCAAACCATGCATTCTTAAGATGTGGCTGCATTCTACTTAGTGAATCGCGTGATATGGCTTTCAAGTTTCAACTGGCTGAAACTTTTTAGAGGTCCTTGAGCATGAGTATATTCTTATGGTTATTGAGATTTGATACCGATAATTGGTTTGATGCAAAAGAAATAACTGAAAGGAAGCGAAGATGCATGTCCGCCATCTGACTAAAATGAGAAAATAAGAAAAAATTATGGGGTTCCATGCAACACATAGAACAAACTAAGTAAAAGTAGAAGATACAACAACTGAAAGAAAAAAGATCAGTCTAGACTCTAGACATCTCTGAATCTCCAAAAACTCAAAATAATACAGGAAAAATAAGAGCCTCGATACAATATGCTCAGAGGATATAAGATTGTCATCTTTCATATGTAATGCTCTAGCAATTTAGCAGGCATAAAAAGATAAAATTGAAACATGACAGAGGATCTACAATGTCTTGTAGACTTAGTACGAAGGAAACATTTCTCTAGGCTAAAAGGCAAGCAATGGTAATGATCACAACATTAAGTAAGCATAGAGAAGTATGTTGAAAAATATTATTGAAACATGAGCTTTTAGAAGAGCCAAAGGTATAACTCGAACAAATTAATAGCCAAAATGGGTCACCTGAAAGTTCAAAGGTTGGGGAAATTTACCAATCATTATTATTTACTCCTACGAAATACTTTTTAACGTATTTGTATACTAATTTTGAAGGACTAACGCACTGAAGGGTGACGGTTGACTCTTTTGTTCTTACTAGTTGGATGTTTCACTCTTGAGCTTTAATACACCTTCAAAGGCCTCATTAATATAGATGGCCAGCTGAATAGGTTCACGTTTTTGGTCATCTGAACGGACCTACATTTTGCATACCTCCTATTTTAGTTTATTTTTTGTTATCTTTATCGAACTTTTTCTTTTTTGTTATTTTTGTTAAATGTGTATTTACATTTTTTATCAAAATATTTTGAAATAATACTTACTTCAAGGGCAAAAGAATCTTTCAATATCTAAAGGTTATTTTAGTCTTTTGACTTTTCACTTTGGGGCTTCATGCTTAAAATATAGTATGATAAGATGTTTTGAGCATTAAACTTCAGCTGAAGTATGTTGATTATAAGTGAAGATAACATGATTGTAGTGGAATAAATTGTTTTATATGTTAAAAGGAATAGTTCTTTTGGTGCACACTAAATAATTGTGTCCCTACTTGTTGATTGTCATCTGTTATTTCTTTTCTTAAAAGATGTAGTGCTTATAGAAACTCATCTATAGCTATTGGAAACTTGGGTATTTCTTTGTACAAAGTGATGAATGTTCTGGTATCTGTTCACTAAACACTCCGGTATCTCTAATGGGCCCAGGAACAAGTTTTACACCTCAAGGTTCGCAAGCAGATCCCAGGACAAACAGCCATGTTAGCCAGCACCAGGCTAGACTCCAAGCTGCAGCTGCTGCTGCTGCAATTTATGAGAAGTCCATTGTTTATCCTTCTGCACAGATTCTACCCTGGTATTAATTATCTCTTCTGTGTCTACATTTTATTGCTCATTTTCTTTGCATATTTATGAGACCTTTCCCTCAGGAGTGCATGTAAATGGTGAAACCTACCTGACTATCTTCCTTGATAAGCATAGTTACATTGACACTTCTCCATGTTTTCGATGGAACATGGTCTCCTTTCTATTTCTAAACAAATCAAAGTAACTGTTGGTCCCCATTTTTTCCAATCGGTAATCTCGTTTAGCTCCACTTGTTTTCTTGATTAACATTAAAGAATAAAACTCTCTGCAAATTCAAAAGCACGCGGTCCATTTGAAATGAAGGGAGAAGGGAATCATGAGTTGTCATTTAATGTATGTCATTCGCATCCCTTTGAAGATATTCACATAAGCACTTGTCATGTTGTGGGTCTGCTTTATATTCAATGAGTTTCATTGGAGATTTGTCTTGTCATGGAACCCTTGACTTTATAGCAGGTGAATGCTAATTAAATTGTCCATAACTGGCATGAGAAATGACTTCCAATATGTATTTCCTTGATCATGTGGTGTGAACTGGTGGTAGATGCAGCGTGGTGGTTACCACTTCTAGTTTTTGAAAGTGTACCATCCAAACCCCCCCCCCCCCCTCTTTTTCTCTCTCTTTTTTTGTCAGTTGACGAGGGGATGGTTCTCTTTTTTTTAGTATCCTAGTAAATTTCTTAGTTCTTATAAACATAGTGAAAGAACTCTAATTAATGTTCTCAATACTCAGCTATGTTGGTGCTAACATGCCTTTTGGAGATAGTTCTTGGAACAACCTTAGTACTTCAGATACTCAGCTGGAGGCCCATAGGATATTCTTACAGCAGCAGATTGAGGTAAGGAAGTCTGGTTGATTGGTTTCTCTCTTTTATGTTTGTGATATCGTGCTCCTATTACTCTCAGATGGATTGCTAATTTCTATATGCACTAATCATTTTTGAGATAATTTCTAGGTGTAGTTCAATATTCTCTGTGGAATGATGTATAGCCTTGTTGAGATAAGCATGGACCATAGAGCGCTGGAAATTGATGTATAGCCTTGTTGATCAAAAAAGAAATTTGATGTATAGACTTCTTGATCAGAAATGAAATTGATGTATAGCTTCAGCCTGTATAAGGTCACATTGTAGCGGATTAGAGTCTCATTTTTAAGATTGTTTCTTCTTAGCCGTTCTTTTTCTGGTAAACTTTTTTCTTATTCGATCTTTCACAGAAAGCAATGTTATTATATCATATATGTAAGGAAACTTCATTTGTGAATCCAGGTTCTGCGAAGCCAGCTCATGCTTCTACAGAGTTCAAAGACGCAGAAAGCAGCTGCTGCTGTAGGAGCTTCAGATGGCAAGGGAAAAGCAATTTCGTTTGAGAGTGCTCAAAAAGGACAGGCTGAAGGTGCAGATATTTAAGGCTTGATCATCTGTATATAAAGTGCAGGTTGAATTGTGGACATTCAGTTAGAATGGCAGCTGAACAATGCTATTTGTTAGAGGATCTGTCAGTTGTGTTTTCTCTAGCGATCTGGAAATAGTTATATTGCTGGTAAGAGAGATGATTTCTGTCTTGTGATGTATTTGGTTCTAGAGGATCTCCAATTCATGCATCCCTGTAGAGTCTCCACTTCACTTAGGTACACATCAGTTCATTTAACTGAATTTGGTCCATTAGCAAACTAGGTAAACAGGTATGACAAGAATGTTTATATTTTAGCACAAGATCAGGAAAACTGAAATTATCAGTATCAAATGCGCAATAACAATATTTGTTCATCCTTAAACTCATAACATACAGGCTACAGCAAACTTCCATTGTGCTATCTTTATCATAAATGGCAACTTCAAACCAAAACTGCCTTACAGGTCAGACAGGTTCTTGAATTGGCCTCCTTATTTCAGCACCAGGAATAGGTGTTATATGTACAGGGCATTGACTTGTTGCGAGGAAATAATTATTGTTTACTGGTGGAAGTAGTGGTGTATTTTCTCATAGAGATGCAGTAAGTATGATATTTGGTCAAAGATATGTAAGGGAAATTGGCACAAACTCATTTTTTGAGAAAGCAAATGGTTCTCTCTCATTTGGTCTGCAGATTCAGATATCTTATTTGTCGGAATAATGTATAAGTTGGTGATTCCTCCAGCTTGTTCCCAACTCGGTTTTATTGCAGTCAACTTGTTGAATGTGGTTATATATAGGTTTAATGGATATTTTCTATGCAATAATAATTCTGGTCCCATTGCTTCCCAACAAGTTCCCTGTAGACGCAGTTACTATATATCTATATCTATATGTATATTTCATTAATTTTTTTTTTGTTGATAATACAATGCCTTCGTTTTCCTCTTATAGATTTCGGGTTCTTTGATCGGCAATTTTGTTACCAAACTTACCATTCAAATGCCCAAGTTGCTCGAGAACAATTTAAGTGATAACTAATTCTAAGAAAATGGCAGTTTTGTACAACTGTCTATTGATTAAAATTTTCAATTGGATTAATAAGGGAAATTACGAGCTATGTCTATTTATAAGTAGCTCATTATAAAAATTGGCCAATTGATAAAATATTACTAATATGAGCCAAATTACCCAATTAGCTATTTGTAGCAAAAAAATATCAAATTTTTGCTTTGTTTTGAGTGAGTGTTATTAGAATAGATTGGCACAACTTAAGGAGCTTGAATCTCAGTTTTGGGATGATTTGGTGAAGTTTTGAGGTGGTTTCAATTGAAAATTCGAATTAAAAGCTGAACATGAAAAAAAAATGATATGTGTATCACACTGTGTATTTATGTATCACATATGTATCATATTTGTATCAATTGTGTATCACATGTATATCCATGTATACCTGTGTGTGAGATACATGCATGATACATGTTAGATACATGTGCGCAGAAGATTTTTTTGAACTCGATTTAATTACGAATTTTGATACAAAATCAGTCCAAATCACCTCCAATCTTCCTCAAATTTTGTATATTGACTTATCTATATATTTTCAATGAATTTCAACTATACCCATTGAAAAAGTTCCTTTTTTGTTTAGATTTTTTGAATATTGTATAGATTTTTGTATTTCATCACCTTATTTGCTACACCGTTCATGAAATTTCCTTTCCGTCTTGTATCTAATGTTGCTAATCACGCTTAAAAATATGGAAGATGATTTTTGCATGTGATTATTTGATAGAAAGAACCCTATTATTTGATTTTTTAATTTTTGTTGGCTAGTTTTGAGAAGCGTATAACTAATGGCTAGAGGTTGGTAAGTTGAGATTTATTTGCGACATTTGTGTAAGTTTGGAACGCAGCTCATCGATATTGGGAAAATAGAATATGTAGGAGTAAAAAAAACAACTCCTTCTATTGACGCCCATGTCAATATGATATTAGTTTTATGCCTGGAAGGCTTGAAGTGTTTGGCTGCAAGGGCTAATTCAACGTTCAAACTTATATCACATATACTAATAGTTAAATAAACTAGAACAATAAGCACCAAGAACCCAGGATGCATACGATTCTTGGTAGTGGGGAATTAATCTTATTAAAGAATGAATATATCCTAAGATTCAAGACAACTAGAATAATTAAGATAATTCTGACGTAGGCAAGGTAAAATAGAACAACAGTAATCATGATACAACTGAAATTCACACTTGTGCAAGGTTCAAATGTGACCTCTTCTCCATAATTGACAACCAAATATTATTATCCCAATGAGTTGAATATTGGTTATTATATTTATTACAGACTCTAAGAAAAGTAATATGAAATAAAATTATATTCCCATCATATGACTATATATTAGTACAATATTTTTACTTGAGGGAATATAAATGTTAACGCCTAAAAAATGGACAGTGATATGAAAAATGAAAAAGAGATATAACAAAGAATTGATCGAAACTCCAACGTAGTACGAGTATTAGTTAAAAGACCATATTTGCAAAAGTAATCCATTTCCAGAACGGAAATAAAAATTCCATTTCCACGGCTAAAACAATGGCATGAAGGAATATACATGGACTTCTTTTTTCAATAACAAATAAAAAAGGAAAGAAAGAATTAAAGAACCTCAAAAAACAAAGGAAAAACAACGGCAACGCTACCTTCTCACCAAGGAGCGTTTCTTCTGTTTCTCAAATCGATCATCAAATTATAGTTATGGAATAGCTTGGATCTGACTCGTTTTTGGAGAAAACAAAAGGCGGAATGGGACAAGCCTTTCGCAAGTTATTTGATACCTTCTTCGGCAACTCTGAGATGAGGGTAAATGCTCAAACGCTCACTTTTTATTTTTCCATTTTGTAATTAAATTCCACTTACTTTGGTTCATGATTATGTTAATCTTAAGTGACTCTGACTTTTGATCCGTGTCTGAGTTAAGAGACGATAATTATATTTAGTTTGTCTTTTTTAGCTATTGGACTGTTACCTTTATTAAGAAGCAGGTACCTTATGGACCAAGTCGAGGTCTTGAAAATACCTCTTTTTAGTCTTACCTTAATTAAGAGTCTTGTCTAGGTTAGGAATTTAGGGGTAGGAGTTATATATAGTTGTTGTAAAGGTTTCTTATGATTATTAAATTTGAGGTTTAACTCCATTTTTTTGGGATTTTCTGTTCTCAAGGTTTTAAGGACACGTTCTTCAATTTCCTTACAATTTAATAGCTTCCATCCAACATTTTATACCTTTTTTTTGTTTGGTCATTCCTGAGTGGATGCTACAACTTGAATCTTGGCGTTCACAATGTTAAGTATATAACACGGGGGCTACATATTTTTGTGGAAATTGAGTGATACAAAGTAATACGGAGTAACATGTTTGAGGTTGCTGAGGAATGAATGTAATATGCAGGGTTGAATTTAGCTTTAAAGCGTCTTCATGTGGCTTATGGAGAAACTATCAGCCTTGGGTTTTCATATTAGTTGTATATTGTGATTTTTCTGAACAGAGAAAGAGTAGCTTTCACTGTATTTTATAGGCGTCTTTGAACTGGTTGACATACACAGAGTTCACCAATCTGTGAAATGATTTATTCTTTGTATGTGTCTACGTGAGTTGGAGAACTTGGGGTTGATTTCTTCGTTTATCCTCTATCCCAACATCTGAGGGTTAAAAGACTTGCCATTGAGGGAGCAAATTGAGTATAAGTACTTAGAAAATAAAGTTAAATATTGGTGCCTTAGCAATTATGATTCTCTTTTTTTTTTTTTTTGGGGGGGGGGGGGGGGTACAACTTCCATTTATCAACTTTTCTTCATTAGCACATTACTGTTTTCTTCCTTCTGGCACGCTGCTGTTAGTGGTAGTTCTTGTTCAGTAGTGCAGTTGCTGTGCTTCTGCTTCCTTTCTGACTTCAATTAAATGCGCTGCTGTAACTAATGTTTAAACCCGGTCTTGTAATTCACTTAAATTACTTGTTTTCTCTAAATACTAAAATTGAATTCATTAAAATAGACAGTAATATGCACTGAAGCTAGTTCAGTAAGAACCGGTGAGAATAATCTAATTGTACCCATTTATGTCCTATGTAGGTGGAATAAAAAGTGAAAGTCCTGCTCCCTTCTATACCATTCTTTTTCCTCTAGGATGATTTCCACTTAGTGCAGAGTGCCAGCTACCAAGTGGCTTGATATTGCTGAGGGACCTCCCAGTTCTGCAAAGGGCCTCTAAAGCAGGCGGAGTAAACATGCAAAGAACCTAAAATGGTCATCTTTAGATCATTAGACACCTTCAATTTGTCAGATATGATCTGGTCTTTTGCCATCATCCTTATTTTTTTCTTTTCAAATAGGTAATCATCAAAAATTTCGTATGAAGTTCTATCTCTCATGAATCATCTTCTGCCTTAGGTTATTAGTCTATAATGCAGTGCCCACATTGCTGACAACATAGGGAGGGGTTTGGGGGAAGGGAATGGAAGAGTTTCTTGGAGGCAAAACCAATTTGTTTCCCCAATGACTTTTACCCCCTCTATTGAGAATAATTACTAGAAGTTGGTAGATTTCGTAGCAGGCTTAAGTATGCAAGTGATGCTTATTTCTTATCATCCATGCAATCAGTTTTCATAGGTCATGGCCTTATGTTCACTGCATGGCTTTTGTCTCTGATTATTTTCTTAGCAGATTATTCTTGTCGTATGTGTACAATATCTTATACATTTTTGCTATGATTTGCTTGGCATAGGTTGTAATGTTAGGGCTGGATGCGGCTGGAAAAACAACTATATTATACAAGCTGCATATAGGAGAAGTTCTGTCTACAGTTCCTACTATTGGTATGCAAATTGCTTTAGATCTCGCTCTCAGTGGTGTGGCACTTGATTATTAAAATGTGTAATTGGAGCTTCAATTCAGGATCTGATTGCATCAACATTGTTCTCAACATGACAACTTTGGTGTTTTTTTTTTTCAATTTCTTGATTGCTTGATGAATTTGAAGTTTCAACTAATTGTAATATGACCTATCAATGTCAGATGCAAAAAATATAAAAGCCCCAAGATCTGAAATATATGATAGATTTTATGAGCACCCTACATAGCTAATAGGGGGTTGTTTCCTTCTATATTCAGAATGTATATCCAAATTTTGGCCATAAAAATGCTTTTTCTTATTTAATAAATACTCTGTAGATTATTAATGAATTATCAGAGAAAATGGGATTTTTCATTACCTAGGATATGGTTGATGTTGATAGATGTGTAAGGTAGGATTTGCTGAGTATTGTTGATTTTGTACTATTTCAGTTCACAAAATAAAGTGGATCTTCATTACTAGGAGAACTACATGTGCAATCTTTTGTCTGAGAAGTATTCGTAGTTCATTGAAGATTGCATCAACACTTGTTACAAAGAAGGTACTTTAATAGGCCATGCTAGAGGTAGTTAAAAACTTCATGAACCGCATCAACACTTGTTACAAAGAAGATACTTTCATCAACACTTGAGGCCGTCACTTAAGATGACATCGTAGTGGTTGCAGAAGGCACAAATTGGAATCTCAAATTTAGCAATGGAAATTCCTTCCTGTTTGGAATATCACAAAGTTTTACAGAAATGAGTAATTGCACTGTGACATCAAGTGCATGTCTGTCTATGTAATAGCTGATTGTATATGCACATGCAGGTTTCAATGTAGAAAAAGTCCAGTACAAGAATGTGATTTTTACTGTGTGGGATGTTGGTGGACAAGAGAAATTAAGGCCACTCTGGAGGCATTACTTTAATAACACAGATGGACTGGTAACTATGTATATTATATTGTATCTGCATCGACTTCTATGCATCTACTGCTGAGTTTAATTTTAGAATAATTAAATGCGAGAGGGAAAGGTGAATTCTCTCTTTTAGTTAGAAAAAGAGGGTGAAGTTTCCCTCCTCTTTTTCTTCATAGGTAGTACTACCTAAAAGCCAAATAGGAAGCTTTATTCCTCGAAGAGTTAGAAGATATTCTAAATGAGAAAATGTGTGAATGTGATATATCATATGAACATGTCATTACTAATTACGTAAGTCCACTCCCATATCAAAAACCAAACCTATATCTTCCCTTTTATATGAGCTATCTTTAACTGCTTGTACATCCTGTTTCTGTAAAATGGTAACCATATCTGCTTACAAATTGTTTTATTGTATACAGATTTACGTCGTTGACTCTTTGGATCGAGAGAGAATCGGAAAGGCGAGGCAAGAGTTTCAGGTTCCTTTTTTGAACCTTTATCTCTTTGATTCAGGTACTTCTTGGTGGCTTACCTAATGAAATCTCATTCTTAATGTGTTCTCAGGCCATCATCAGAGATCCTTTTATGCTTAATGCTGTGATCTTGGTTTTCGCTAATAAGCAGGACATGGTAAGTTTGTCATATCAGTTGGCTTGTGCATCAACAAACCGCAATTAGTTGCTTGTTATCTTATTTTCTCTCTTTAAGTAATGTTGGAGCATAAACTAATAGGTGAAAACTGCTAAATAAATCCAAGACAATAGATACTCAAAGATTTCGACTTTCCTAGTGCTGCTTTTACGATATAATTACATTTCTGAAAGATAACAGAAGATACTCAAAGATTTTGCATATCTTATGTCCTGGCCTTTGTAAGCTTTAACATGCTGGTTTGTTTATTGAACTTCCCTGTGCGTGGTCCAGAGCTGGCATGTGATTTATTCTGGTGCTTGATTAGCGACAAAAAGTTGGTGTGGTGGAGTCTGTATCTCATCAGGCAGATGCTCGTGTTGTTTTACCTCACCAAAGCATACTAATACGAGAACTAAGAAACAGCTCCTCCTTTTTCCTTATCCTTTCTCACCAAAACCTTCCGAAAGTAGACCTTCATAACCATTGAATTGTTTGGGCTCTTCCTAAATAGTCTGCAACTCTGAATGTTTATTTCTCATGACTGATCAATTATAGAAGATATATATGACTTTTTCATGAAGAATAGGTTCTTTGAAGTAAAAAGCCAAGCTGAATTTGTTGAAGTATTACCCCTCTATGGTTATCAATGCAACCCATTCACAAGGACTATGTCATTACTTTGGAAAAGTTTCACATCATTATATAGCGTTACCTCTTCTTTAACTCCAAATTGCCAGCAGAAAAAGCAACATCTGTAACTGTTGCTTTTTAGGAGGCAATCTGCAGTTCCTAATTATAATTCTGATATCTAGATTCCATCTATCAGGAAGATAATATGATAAATAAAGATGTAATACATAGAATTAGAATAGGATGACTGAATTCGATATAGAGGATTCATGTAGCCGACCCCAACTAGTTTTGAGATTGGGTATTAGTTGATTGATTGATTGATTGAGTCTTGGCAACAGACTATCTATGTTGACCCAAAGGGAATGGTGGGAAAAGTGCCAAGGGCTATGACCTAATGGAATTTTTCCAACAAGCAATAATGGTATGGCAGAAAATATTACTTGGCCTAGTAAGAGCATAATAATATAGAAAGTAATTAGGTGCAAAATAATTAAGATGAATTGTCTGCTCTTATTTCATTTTTTGGTGTAAGTAAGAATTCCTAGATGATGCTGAATCTTTGATTATAACTATAGAATCCTTGTAAGAAGAGCAAGGAGATCTTGTTGCTTCATTTGGAATGTAAATTGGTTCTACACAACCTTTTTGCACCTGATATATAATATGTTATTTTTCTCAAAATAGAGCAGGATAATATGAATTCCAGCATATTTTTCCAAGTTTTACTCTTGGTTGGAATCTATACTAGTTTTTGTTTATTATTTATTCATTCTGGGTGCAAAAAGACAAATGAGAATCTTCATGTAGCTAGTCCATGACCATGAACTTTAGCAATAAGTTGATGTGGCAGGTAACAAAGCAAACAGGCAGGTGAAGAATAACGAATTGCCACAATTAACCAACTAGCAACTGCAGGATCAAAGAAAATATATTGCAGTTGCTTTTCCCTAATAAGAAACAAACATGACTTGCAACCGAGGGTTATTTGATAACTAAACCTCTTGTTAACTGCAGGAAGCCCTAAACTAATGAAAGAAATGTAACCCAAAAATCTTAACCTGTGCTAGTAATACTCAAAATTCGACTACAATGGTGCGGAGCTGGCAAACTTGGATCTTGTTGGCTAGCTGCCATTGTGCTGCACTAAGTTCTGTTTTTTGGAGTTGGTTTTATAAAGATTGGTGTCTAAAGCTTAAGAATGCTATTATAGTGTATTCTCTCTTAGCTTGAATTGAAAAATACGTGATATCCTGATTGAAAATAAATGATCTGATTTCCAATCAGGAGCCACTTTCTCTTTCCATTCAACAATAACATACCCAGCACAAGTGGGGTGGGTGGGGGGAGGGGAAGCTGTATACGCAAACCTTACCAATACCTTGTGAAGGTAGAAATGCTGGTTCCGATAGACCCTCGGCTCAAGAAAAGCATAATCACAACAGTTTAGATAAGGAAATACAGCAAAGGAGAATCCATGTAAAGAGAAGCAGTAACCACAACCAGAAAAATGATAAACGAAGCAAAAGAACACATTAGGTAGTATTATAAATCTAAGTGTGAGAATGCACGGGAGAAAATATATTATTGATTAATTGACAATGATAAAATGAGCCATATGTATATAATACATGACCTACTCCTAATACATATGGGATTAGGGTTATTTACTACTATTTAACTATCAAACTAACACTCCCCCTCAAGCTGGTGCATATAAATCATATGTGTCGAGCTTGTTACATATATAACTAATATGAGGACCAGTGAGGGACTTAGTGAAAATATCAGCAAGCTGATCATTCGACTTCACAAATTTTGTAGCAATATCTCCAGAGAGTATCTTTTCTCTAACAAAGTGACAGTCAATCTCGACGTGTTTAGTTCTCTCATGGAACACTAGATTTGACGCAATATGAAGAGCAGCTTGATTATCACACACAATTCCCATCTGACTAATCTCACCAAATTTCAACTCCTTGAGCAACTGTTTTATCCAAATTAGCTCACATGTGGCCATAGCCATTGCTCAATATTCTGCTTCTGCACTAGACCGGGCAACCACATTCTGTTTCTTGCTCTTCCAAGACACCAAATTTACTCCTACTAAGACACAATATCCAGACGTAGAACGTCTATCAGAAGGTGATCCTGCCCAATCAGCATCTGAGTATCCAACGATCTGCTCATGGCCTCGATCCTCAAACCATAAGCCTTTGCCTGGAGGTGATTTTATATAACGAAGAATGCGGACAACTGCATCCCAATGACTATCACAGGGAGAATCCATAAACTGACTCACAACACTCACAGGAAAGGAAATGTCAGGTCTAGTCACCGTGAGGTAATTTAATTTACCAACCAACCGCCTATATCTTGCAGGATCGCTAAGAGGCTCCTCCTGTCCTGGCAGAAGTTTAGAATTAGGATCCATCGGAGTGTCAACAGGTCTACAACCTGTCATTCCTGTCTCCTCAAGAATATCTAAGGCATACTTCCTTTGTGAGATCACAATACCCGAGCTAGACTGAGCGACCTCAATACCCAGAAAATACTTTAATCTGCCCAGATCCTTAGTCTGAAAGTGCTGAAAGAGATGTTGCTTCAACTTACTAATACCATCCTGATCATTGCCGGTAATAACAATATCGTCAACATAAACAACCAGATAAATACAGAGATTTGAAGCAGAATGTCGATAAAATACATAGTGATCAGCTTCACTACGAGTCATGCCAAACTCCTGAATAACTGTGCTGAACTTACCAAACCAGGCTCGAGGAGACTGCTTTAGACCATAGAGGGACCGGCGTAACCGACATACAAGGCCACTAGACTCCCCCTGAGCAACAAAACCAGGTGGTTGCTCCATATAAACCTCATCCTCAAGGTCACCGTGAAGAAAAACATTCTTAATGTCCAACTGATAGAGAGGCCAATGGCGAACAACAACTATGGATAGAAAAAGGCGGACTGATGCAATTTTAGCAACGGGAGAGAAAGTATCACTGTAATCGAGTACAAATATCTGAGTATATCCTTTGGCAACAAGACGAGCCTTAAGTCGATCAACCTGGCCATCTGGACCAACTTTTACTGCATACACCCAACGACAACCAACAGTCAATTTACCCGAAGGAAGAGGAACAAGCTCCTAAGTGCCACTCATATGTAAAGCAGACATCTTGTCAATCATAGCCTGTCGCCATCCGGGATGAGGCAGTGCTTCACCTGTAGACTTAGGGATGGAAACAGAGGACAAAGATGACACAAATGCACAATGGGATGATGAGAGACGATGGTAACTTAAACCGATATAATGAGGATTAGGATTAAGCGTGGACCGTATAACTTTTCGTAGTGCAATCGGTTGATTAAGAGGAGACAAGTCCGCAATATTATCAGGGTCAGGTGCAGGACGTGAATCAGCTGGGCCTGATGCTGGGGGCGGACGACGATGATAAGTCAAGAGTGGTGGAGCTGTAGAAGGTTGAACTGGACTAGGTGGTGGCACTGGAGCTATAGTTGGTGGAACTGGACTAGGTGGTGGCACTGGAGCTATAGTTGGTGGAACTGGACTAGGTGGTGGCACTGGAGCTATAGTTGGTAGAACTGGACTAGGTGGTGGCACTGGAGCTATAGTTGGTAGAACTGGACTAGGTGGTAGCACTGGACTCGGTGGTGACACTGGAGCTATAGGTGGTGGAGCTGCAACTGGAACTGTAGGTGGTGGAGCTATGGAGGAAGATGAATGGGCGATCGGGACTGAATCTCCAAAAGAAGGAACGGGTGGCACCTCAGAAATATCTAAGTGATTAATTGGACCTGTGAAGTATGATTGGGTTTCAAAGAAGGTAACATCAGCAGACATAAGAAATCGCTGAAGGTCAGGAGAATAACATCGATATCCCTTTTGCGTTCTTGAGTAACCCAGAAATATGCACTTAAGAGCATGAGGAGCTAACTTATCTTTTCTTGGAGTAAGGTCATGAACAAAGCACGTACTCCCAAAGACACGGGGTGGAAGAGAGAACAAAGGTAAGTGGGGAAACAGGACAGAGAATGGAACTTGATTTTGGATAGCTGAAGATGGCATACGATTAATAAGATAACAAGATGTAAGAACTGCATCCCCCCAAAACCGCAACGGAACATGAGATTGTATGAGTAGGGTAGGAGCAGTTTCAATAAGATGTCTATTCTTTCTTTCAGCTACCCCATTTTGTTGGGATGTGTACGGACAAGATGTTTGATGAATAATCCCATGGGAGTTCATAAACTGCTGAAATGGGGAAGACAAATACTCTAGGGTATTATCACTACGAAATGTGCGGATAGAAACCCTAAATTGATTTTGAATTTTAGCGTGGAAGGTCTGGAAAATAGAAAACAACTCAGATCGATTTTTCATAAAAAGTATCCAAGTGCACCTGGAATAATCATCAATGAAACTGACAAAGTAGCGGAATCCTAAGGTAGAACTAACCCGACTAGGACCCCAAACATCTGAATGGACTAAAGTAAAAGGTGATTCTGCTCGATTATCAAGACGCCGCGGGAAATGGGAGCGGGTATGCTTACCGAGCTGACACGACTCACACTCTAAAGTGGACAAGTGAGATAAGCCAGGTACCATTTTCTGAAGTTTTGACAAACTGGGGTGTCCTAACCGTTTATGTAATAAATCTGGTGAATCAGTAACAGGAGAAGTTATTGGAAGACAAGATGCGAATCCATGTGATTTTGCAAGGATAAGGTAATAAAGTCCGTCTGATTCATGTTCGGTACCAATGATCCGTCCTGTACTGCGTTCTTGTATAAAAACAAGTTCATCAAGAAATAAAACAGCAGATTTAAGTGATTTGGCTAAGCGACTAACGGCTATGAGATTAATAGGACTACCAGGACATAAAGAACTGAGTCTAAAGGTAAGGAAGGAAGTGGACTTGCTTGACCTATTGCAGTTGCCATGGCTTGAGACCCATTGGCCATTGTGACTGTTGGAAGAGATTGAGAATATGAGATACTAGTGAAAAGAGATTTGTTACCAGAAATATGATCAGATGCACCTGAATCAATGACCCAAGACTCAGAAGGTGAAGATTGGGAGACACAAGTCATGCTACTATTTGTTGGAACAACGGAGGCTAATCCTGAAGATGTCTGTTTACGTGCTTTGTACTGAAGGAACTCAATATAATCCGGTAAAAAAACCATCTGGATTGGATTCAATGCATTGGATCCAACTGATTGTGAGTTAAAGGCTTCCGAGACGAATGCCATTATAATATCGTGCCGGAAAAAGCAGAAATTTTCTCGGGATCACTGTTCACGCCGGAAAAATCACTGTAGCTCACCGGAAAATTCCAAAGTTGTCGGAATCTGTCGGAAATAGTACCAACGGACTCGGAATTGCAAGGAGATACACTGTCCAAAAGAAGCATTTCAAAATTCTGGCCGGAAACCCTCACGCGCCGGCGCGTAGGACAGACGCGCGGCCGGCTGCAGATCTCCGGCAGGCGCGTGGGGGCGCGTGGATGGTCTTTTTCAGGTGACTTTTTCTGGGGTTTGGTCGCCTAGCTCTTGGGAACCTTTTGGTGTTGTTGGATGTCGCACAACACTGATAATTAATGACTTTGACGCAAATAGTCACTTAGGTCACCGGAAAATTGCACGGTGACTGAGTTCTTTCTTCCCGGATGTCGTTGGAATGACGACAACGATCTCTTCTCACCGATGCTCTGATACCATGTGAGAATGCACGGGAGAAAATATATTATTGATTAATTGACAATGATAGAATGAGCCCTATATATATAATACATGACCTACTCCTAATACATATGGGATTAGGGTTATTTACTACTATTTAACTATCAAACTAACACTAAGAATAGGAAATACGAGAATACACTAGTACGACAGGTATAGAAAAGCAATACGGGTACGAAAAATATTTATGCTCGACTACTTATTAACCTATTACCCTAATCCTCAATCTCCACACCTTCCTATCGAGAGTCATGTCCTCGGTAAGCTGAAGATGTGCCACGTACTTCTTCGGCCTACCTCTACCTCTTCTTCGCCACCATAGCTAACCTCTCACCCCTCCTCACTGGGGCATTTGTGCATCTCCTCTTCACATGTTCGAACCATCTCAATGCATCTTGTCCACCACGGACCACTCACACCTCTCACTTTCTCTTTTCATCTCACACATAATCTGCATGCCAGTTTTATTATGCTTGTGGTTTCTGCTTATGTCGCTTTTCTGTTGCATTATGACTGCTGGGTAAAAAGGTGTATGGTAGGAGGTGAAGTAAAAGAAGGATGACTGTCATTCACCTTTAATCCTCTCTTCTTCCGTTTCTATTTTTCGTTGGGTGATAAGCATCCACTTTTAATCCTTCTCATGTCATTAGGAAATGAAATTGGAGGGGGTTTTGCCCATAATTCAGTTTTTTATCTAAAAGAACTTGTGGAAATCAGGCGAATCTCTTCAAGTCTCTCCTAGTCTATGTATGTGTGTGTGTATCTTCTCCACTTGTGCCACATAGATGTTTATCATCTTGAACTTTTCTTTTTCTCCAAATTTTTGTCCAGAAAGGAGCAATGACCCCAATGGAAGTGTGTGAAGGCCTTGGTCTTTATGATCTAAAAAACCGAAAATGGCATATTCAAGGCACATGTGCTCTTCGTGGGGATGGCCTATATGAGGGACTGGACTGGTTATCGAGTACTCTGAAAGATCTCAAGGCCGCTGGGTACTCTTCAGTGGGCACTTCATCCTTCTGATTGATCAGGTCTGCACTTAGCCTGGATGTCTTCAAGAGTGTTGCTGGCATCCATAACCTGCTAATCTAACTTTCATATGCTTTTGCAGGCTTACAAAAGAAGAACCCCCCTTTTGAGGGACAAAACTGAATACCCTGTCGTCTGTAAATTGAAACGCCTGAACTCTCATTGACAATCTTTACTTTTGGGTCTGTGCTTCTGATGCAGTGGAGTACAATAGGCACTTGATTCCTGGCCTAGGTGAAGCTTGATTTTGGTTCTGTTGTATGCGGAAATATGGACCTTGCAATTGGTCTTTCCCGTACACTAGAAATGTATCTGTTGATGCCTACCTTTTGTATTTTCAGTATGTATACTTCCACATGAAATGAGTGATTACTGATCTTCCTTACAAGCATGCCAAATTTATCCACCCTGCTCCCTAAAAAATTTGTGCCTTTAGATGTATCATTCTAGTTCTTGCTTCTCGTGTGTGTTGTTGACTAGTTTATCCATTCATAATTTATCTATGAATGTCCTTTTGTCATCCTGTTATGCTTTCATAAAAGTCTCATGTGCTGAAGTCAACATTTCTCAATTAAGCAGAGATAACACTTTAAAGTTTATGGGTTCAGAACTAAACACATGGCTCGTCTTAGTTGCTTATTTCACAATTAAATGTTTATATTTGATGAATTTCCTAATCTAGCTCTTGCTTAAGTTGTTTTGGCGGAATATATTTTATGAAAGGACCACCTGAAGGGCGTTTAAGTCTTCGACGCTAGGTGACGGCTGGAAGCGCTTTAACTATGGATAAACATGTTAATGATGTATTTTCATTATTAAAATGAAACTTATTTGACATGGTTTTCAACTTATTTGACATGGTTCTTTTCTATGCTTTTCGCCTTTGGCGATGAGTTTATTGAACCTTGTCGAGAGTTTGTTTTAGGATTGCATTTGTTATGATTTTCATCTTCTCTGCTTCATGTGATTATGGGTGACGGTTTTACTAGACGAGTTTGAGAAGTGCGTAAAAAAAAAGTTTCCAGCAATGTCACACCCACATTTAGTTTCTTTGATTTCTGCCGACCCTTTACTGGATATATAATCTGTCAAAAGTAACGGATATGCCAAGTGTTTAACTCATCTGGAGAAACAACTTATCAAGTTTGAATACGGGATCCAATCTTCCTTCAAAGAAAGATTGCAACCGTTAGAGGGTGCACTTTAAGTTATTTCACCTCCTTCACGCTAGTTTCATAGATATTTTGCTGGTTATGATCAATCATAAGTAGTTGAAGATTGACAAAGAGCAATATGTATGAATAGTTTTACTTTCCATTTATATAAGTTTGAAAAACTCTAGGAATACAAAAACAAGAGCGATCAAAATTTTGATATATCTCTGGAGTAGCAAACCAAGAAGGTTTGCAAGGCTGATCCAACATCGCGCTCAAAGTTCATTCACTGGCAGGTGGAGTGGTCTGCCTTTTATAAACGTTTAATTTTCAGTGTCACTGATCAAACAATTTTCTGGAAGTGTTTGCAAGGCTGATCTCGAGCTTGGCGCCTGTGAATGAAAAAAACACTTTAATTGTCTTCACATTTGAACATCAACAACCAAAAGTAAGAAAGGAACACACAAATTAAAAAGAATATCACTTGATGTTGTTCTTACCTTGATTTTAGCAACCTCCTTTCCACTAGGATCTTTTGTGACGCTCTTTCAACATCTTTGTAAGCTGCCTCAAGCTTAAATCTTGCAAAGATTGCTTACTTTCATTACCAGCAATGCCTTTGTAGACTGGTTCTGGGATAGCATTAGGTATGAGAGAAGCTTGGGGAGCAAGAGCATGAGCAGCAATATCCACTTTAACCGCAGCATGATCAATTTCAGATTCTTCCATAGGTTCTTCTCCAGCAACTACTTCTGAAACATGTAACATCTTTGTAAGCTTCCTCAAGCTTAAATCTTGCAAAGATTGCTTACTGTCATTACCAGCAATGCCTTTGTAGACTGGTTCCGGGATAGCATTAGGTATGAGAGAAGCTTGGGGAGGAAGAGCATGAGCAGCAATATCCACTTTAATCGCAGCATGATCAATTTCAGATTCTTCCATAGGTTCTTCTCCAGCAACTACTTCTGAAACATGTAAACACTGCTGACTTCCTCTCACCTTAACCTCGCACTCACCTTCCTGGGCAGCATCATCAGGTATGAGAGAAGCCAAGTGTGGAACACCATGAGCTGCATTATCCACATTAGCCTCAGCATAATCAACTTCAGATTCTTCCATGGGTTCTTCTTCTTCTGCAACTTCCAGACCATGAGCTGCACTATCCACATTAGCTTCAGCATGATCAACTTCATATTCTTCCATGGGTTCTTCTTCTCCAGCATCTTCCATGTTAGCTTCGGAAGCATCTTTCAAACACTGCTGACTTCCACTCACCTTAGCCTCCCCCTCACCGTTGAATTGCCCCAACGAACTCACGTCATGGAAATCTATGTTAGAGTCTCGATTGACACTTGCAGGTTCTCCCATCAACTTTTGCCCTCCTGCAATATCAGTATGATTTAAGTGATCTTCCTCCTCCCGATCATTTTCTGCCACAAAGTCAGATGTATCATCACAATGGGGCTTGTCCTCTTCATGCGGCTGCTTCATCAGGATCATATTAGTGATATCGGAACTTCTCTTGGTATCTTCACCCAAGTTCTGGCTTTTGTTCTGAAAATCTTTTTCAGTTTTAGCCTGAGCTTGATCAATTTCAGATTCTTCCATGGATTCTTCACCAAAAACTTCTAGTTTAGCTCCTGAAACATCATTCAAAGACTGCATTCCTTCAGATGCCATTTCTTTTCCATTCTCAAGTTCCTCTGTTTTTGACATATGCACATCTTCAGATCCGAGAAACAATTTTGTTTAATTATCACACAGCACGAAACAACTCACTGTACTAAGTAAAATAAGATTGTCTATACAACAGAGATGGTGATAAGACAATTGATACAAAAAGTAGACAGAAGAAGAATATATACCATTTTCTTGAATCTTTCTACCAATTGAGCAGTATACATAAGCAATCAAAATAAATAGACAACAAAACCATTTAATTCATATAAATAGTAATGCAGAAGACTGGAGCAAACAACAACATACACTGAGAACAGAGCAATACATACCATTGTTGTTGTGACCAAGTGGTACTTCCTCTGAGCCTTCTTCTGCTTTTGTATCTAACACAACAACCAGGTTATTGTTACTTTCTTGTTGAAGAACATCTTCAGTTTCTATTTCATTTTGTACCAAGGTATTTGAACATTGACCTGATACAATATCTGATTCATTATTGATCTCCAAACTTTCTAACGTTTTCAATTCAATACATGTACTGTAGTTGTTAGTCAGAACTCAGCCACCAAGTAATGTTCAGGAAAAGAAAAAGGTCAAGGATTACTTGTGCTTGCGGACATTACCATTTTTGTCTACTTCTTCATTCTTGTGAATAAAATACTGCTCAGAATCCACCTCCAAATTTTCCTCAGTTTCTTCAGGAAAAGCATCAAATGTAAGGGTTCCTGACATTTCATTCTCTTGTGTGCTCTCCTGCATTGGTTTCCCAGCTATCCTTGCTGATCGACGAGTACTGTACACTTGCCTAACTGAACTTGCCTTCAATTCTTTTCTTTGGCTAGTTAGAACTGCTGGTGTCTTTGGCACATCTTTCATTTCTCCCTGAATCCGATCCCCAATTTTTTCTTTTGGTTCACATTCCTTCATTGCGGATTCCAATTTAGCGCGAACTGCAGTTGCTGCAGCCCTTCTTCTGGTAGTCGGCAATGCAGGAGTCTCATGCATGTCATTCTTGGCTTCATCTACGTCTCTGACCACCTTTCCTCTCGTTCTGCAGCGACTCCTAGTCAAGGTCTGCAAAGTTTCTAAGTCATGTTTGATTGCTTTTTGTTGTGTAGCTCGATGACAAGTCCGAGGTACACTTGTTACTATTTCTGACTTCCCAGGAGACTCCATGGATGAGTTTGCAGTTTCAGATTCACATGAGCTCAAGATTTCTTCAATACCATCAACCTTTACACAAAAACAATACTAAATTTCCTTTCTATTGTACAATGTCAACATACAACTACATAAACATGTTATAAGCAGCTATAGGTATCAAACTGTGGAAGTACTAATCATGCACAACTTAGGCAATAATTTTGGGAATATATAATCATAATTAAAATAGTTTATGTTTTGGGGCATGGAGAAGAGTAGATTTAGCCAAACTGCTCCACAGGGTCAGACCTAACTGATAAGTTAAGGGTTCATCTGAACCCATTAGCTTTAGCTCAAACCTTAAGGTATTTAAGCCATCCACTAAATACGATGTACAATTAATAGATTGCGAACCAAGCAAATCAAATGGGTTGTGGTAGAATTTTGAACTCGAGCTCATAAATTCAACTCCTGAATCCGCCTCTGCTGCTCCAATAGAGAGTTGCACAAAACACTTAAGAACCAACCTCAGGCCTTAATCCTTTCCAATATCGTAACTTAACAGTCATTGGTGTTGCACACATATGCAAATATTGAAAAAAAATGTTTCCAATAGTTTAAGCTTTTAGATTAGGGGTTCGCAAAATCCAACAAACATGAAGGAGTGTTAATATAGAAATTAGATATAACAAATCATTTGCAGATTAAATAAATAAATATAAATTAACTTTAAAAGCAATAATTAATCCCAAAATTATTCAATCAACATACTGGAGCTTCCTAACAATCTCAGATTCAATCTAACATCAAGGGTTAAAGCCGCAAAATGTAAGCTGGAAATAAAAATCATTTTGCAGATTAAAAGAGATACTACTAATATTCCTTTCAGCTCATTCAGAAATGAAACTGAAATGCTGCCTATCCAATTTACATTTTAAAACAAATCAAACAATTCAGAGTACAGGAAATATAGCTTTTTAATTGAAAGAAGAAACATACAAACTCGAGGGACTGAAGAGCGTCGGCCATGGCGACATTGGTGAGGTTAGCTGGGATTTTGTTCTTCTTGCAAAGAGCTTGTAGTGCTCTCCTTGTAAGGCTGTGGAAATCCATCTCTCTCCTTGAAATGAAACTGGAACTCGTCCCAATGAAATACTTGTGTTGGGGTTTGGGGGGGGGGGGGAGGGAGGGGGGTTGTACTGATGGCAGTAGGGATGAGAGTGACGAGAAAAAGGAGGGGTATATATATGTATTACTTGTTTAGGTGCAGAGAAGGAAGGAACCCTTGTGAATATGAACGTTGGAGCGTGCATTCAAAATTTTGAACCTTGGGCTGCGCCGAGAGAGACTTTGTAAACCCTAAGCATGGGAATTGGGCTATAAGCTGCTGATCTTCAAATATTGTCCTCCTTTTTAAAAGTATTTAAAAAAGGGAAAATGGTATTTGAAAATACCATCTATGTCCATTTATAAGTAACTTATTTAAGTGGTGTTTGGACATAAGAATTGTGAAATTCCAAAAAAAGTAAAAAATAAAAAACTCAAGTAAAAATGGTATTTGAAAATTACTTTTGTGTTTGGACATAAATATAATTTTGGGTTATTTTTAAAGTTTTGTGAGTGATCTGAATGAAAATTTGAAAAGAGCTTTTTGGAGTATTTCAAAATTTTAAAAAATTCCAAAATTCATCTTCAAGTGAAAATTGGAAATTTTATGGCCAAACACCGATTTCGAAGAAAAGTGATTTTTTTTTGAAAAAAAGTGAAAAAAATCTTATGTCCAAACGAGCTCTAAAATTGGCCAATTCATAAAATATTACTAATATTAGCCAAATATTACCAATATTAGCTAATTAGCTATTTGTAGCCAAAAAAGGTCAAATTTTTGCTATCTTTTGAGTGTGTATTATTAAAATAGATTGAGTAAATTTCAAGGATCTTGAATCTCAATTTTGAGATGATTTAGTGGAGTTTTGAAGTGGTTTGAATTGAAAATTCGAAATAGAAGATAAACATGAAAAAAATAATAGGTGTATCACATATGTATCATATTTGTATCAAATGTGTATCACATGTATATCAATGTATACCTGCGTGCTAGATACATGCGTGATACATATTTGATACAAGTGTTGCAGAAGAATTTTTTGAACTCGATTTT
>NW_017670526.1:581339-603596 GCF_001879085.1 Nicotiana attenuata
GTCCTCCTTTTTAAAAGTATTTAAAAAAGGGAAAATGGTATTTGAAAATACCATCTATGTCCATTTATAAGTAACTTATTTAAGTGGTGTTTGGACATAAGAATTGTGAAATTCCAAAAAAAGTAAAAAATAAAAAACTCAAGTAAAAATGGTATTTGAAAATTACTTTTGTGTTTGGACATAAATATAATTTTGGGTTATTTTTAAAGTTTTGTGAGTGATCTGAATGAAAATTTGAAAAGAGCTTTTTGGAGTATTTCAAAATTTTAAAAAATTCCAAAATTCATCTTCAAGTGAAAATTGGAAATTTTATGGCCAAACACCGATTTCGAAGAAAAGTGATTTTTTTTTGAAAAAAAGTGAAAAAAATCTTATGTCCAAACGAGCTCTAAAATTGGCCAATTCATAAAATATTACTAATATTAGCCAAATATTACCAATATTAGCTAATTAGCTATTTGTAGCCAAAAAAGGTCAAATTTTTGCTATCTTTTGAGTGTGTATTATTAAAATAGATTGAGTAAATTTCAAGGATCTTGAATCTCAATTTTGAGATGATTTAGTGGAGTTTTGAAGTGGTTTGAATTGAAAATTCGAAATAGAAGATAAACATGAAAAAAATAATAGGTGTATCACATATGTATCATATTTGTATCAAATGTGTATCACATGTATATCAATGTATACCTGCGTGCTAGATACATGCGTGATACATATTTGATACAAGTGTTGCAGAAGAATTTTTTGAACTCGATTTNAGTACTATAAATTTTGATATTAAATCAGTCCAAATCACCTCCAGTCTTTCTTAAATTTTGTATATTGACTCATCTATATGTTTTCATGAATCTTAACCATACCCATTGAAAAAAGTCCTTTTTCTTAGATTTTTGGAATCTTGTATATATATATATATATTTTTGTATTTCATCATCTTATTTGCTACCGCATCCATGAAATTCCTTTTCGTCTTGCATCTAATGTTGCTAATCACGCTAAAAAAATATGGAATGAGATCTTTGTGTGTGATTCTTGGAGAGAAAGAACCTTATTTCTTTGGGTTTCAATTTTTAAATGTGTTTGACTAATTTTGGTAAGTGTATGATTAATGGCTAGAGGTTTGTAAGTTGAGACTTTTTTGGGATATTTGTGTAAGATTCCCTTTAAAAAATGAGCCTGGTCCCGTACACTCTTATTGCTTCTCAGAAATTTCTCTACTGAATTGGTAAGTTTTATACTATATTTACTCTACCTATATTGTTAATTGTTCACAAACTCTACTCGATTGTCATGATTTTGTGTTTGTTTGATTGTTCACCAAACTCTACCATATTAGCGTGACTTTGTTTTAACTACATCGACCTATTTGTTAGATCATTCACAAACTCTACAAGTTGGCATGATTTTGTGCTTGCTCAATTGTTCATCAAACTGTACCAAATTAATATGATTTTATTTTATCTGCAATTGACCTATATATTAAATTGTTCATCAAAGTTTATTCGATCATCATAATTTTTTTTGTGTTATTCAACAAAGTGTTCTTCAAAATTGTAATTCCAATTTTGAAGAAATCACTCCAATTCTGCTCCAAATGATTTCAATTGGAAACAAACCTCCAAATGCCAACACAAACGATTCCCAATTACCAATGTAGTCAAATAACACCAAATCAAGATGATCCATTTTTGTCTTCTTCAACACTTTCTAAGGACCAACAATGGAGTTTTGAGAGTTTTAAAGTAAATCACTAAATTAGTCTTTGAGCAAAAAAATTAAGCATAATTTATCAATATCCAAATAATTTTAATAATAATCGAGAATTAACATCTAGGTTTTACCCAATAAGAACTTACAACTTCTAATATCGAAGAACTATAGTTGTGATGACCCGATAGGTCATTCTGAGTTTTACCACTTATTTTAGACCTCAGTTATCTCCATTTAGTGATTCTTGATTTGCGTGCGTAGTCCGTGTGTCTTACCTGAAAATTTTTATGTGAAAAATTAAAGAAAATATGAATTTTAGCTTTAAAAATAATTTGAGTTGACTATGGTCAACATTTTGTGTAAACAGACCCGGATTGGTATTTTGACGATCCCGGTGAGTCCATATTGTGATTTTGGACTTGGGCGTATGCCCGAAATTAAATTCGAAAGTCCCTAACTTGATTTAACATGATTTGCTGAAAACTAGTAATTTGAAGGTTTAAAGAATTTCGAAGTTTGACCGTAGGTTGACTTTTTAGTATAGGTCCATTTACTATTTAAGACTTGTTTGCAAAATTTGATGCAAAACAGAGTTGATTTGGTAGGATTCGGACGCTCGTTTGTGAATTTGAAAGTTCTTGAGTTTCTTTGAATTTTTCATGCATTTTGGTGTCCGATTCGTAGTTTTAGGTGTTATTTTGATGTTTTGATCGCTCGAGCGAGTTTGTATGATATGGTTACACTTGTGTGCATGTTTGGTTTGGAGCCCGAGGGGTTCAGATGAGTTTCAGACGCATTTTAGAAGAGTTTTGGATGACTTGAACTGCTGGTGCAATGCCAAATTTGCTGTTTTGATGCAGATCTCGCATTTGCGAGGTCTGGCTCACAATTGCGAGCCTCACTTTTGCAAACAATTGTTCACATTTGCGAGCATGGGTAAAACTCGCAATTGCAAGGGAAATGTTTGAATTTGCGAACTGTCAGAGGTCATATTTGCGATCTCAGAGTCGCATTTGCGACTCAGTGTGTTCTTGAGTTATCTTCGCATATACGAAGGAAAAGTTTGCATTTACGAAGGTGGGTCTGTTTGCAATTGCGAACCTTTTGTCGCAATTACGACTTCTGGGCTTCTGTTATAGGGTTCGCATTTGCGACCCTTGTCTTTCATTTGTGATGTTCGCAGTTCCGAACAAGACTTCACAATTGCGACATCTGCAGTTGGGTAATAAAGGGGAAAAACGAGACTTAGCTCATTTTACACCATTTCTTAACCCTAAACACTTTAGGGCGATTTCCAAGAGACTTTTCTTCCCAAATTCATTAGTAAACTTTAATCCATTTCCTTTCAATTACCCATTATTTTTCATGAAATTTAAACATCAAATTTAGAATTTTCATGGTAGAAATTAGGAATTTGGGTAGAAATTGAGAATTTTATAAAATTGAGATTTAGACCCCAAATGGAGGTAGATTTCGTAACAAATCACATAACTGGGCTCGGGGGTGAATGGGTAATCGGGTTTTGACCCGAATTTTGAGTTTTGACCAAGTGAGTTCAGGGTTGACTTTTTCCAAAATCATTAAAGATTGAATTTTTTCACTCGTGGGTAGTTTCTAAAGCTTATTTTAAATTATTTGAACTGATTTGATCTGTTTGGAGGCTAATCTAGAGGCAAAGCCGTGGTTGATTGATTTCTTTGATTGTGGAGCGAGGTAAGTATCGTGGTTAACCTTGACTTGATGGATTAGGACTTGTTGGTCTATTTGCTATGTATTTTATGTGTAGGGAAAAAGTATATTTGAGATGACGAGTACTTATGCGTTGTCATTGGGTTAAAACATGCGAGAAAAAATTGTTTCTTTGTATTATATTATTCTGTTAATTATGATATCCATGCTTATTTAGATTATTACTTCTTTGATTATTCGTTTTGTATTCATTGCTTATTTCAAATATGTTGAATATTTTTTGGAAAATTGAAGTTTGATATCATGGCACCATATCTGAGAAGTTAAATTATTCTCCGCAATGTTTATTATCCGAATTCATATTATTATTTATTCCATGGTGAGGAAGAGAGCAAAAGTACGAAGGGTGATGCCGTACCATTTTATTCATATTGTCATTATTACATGGTGAGGAAGAGAGTAAAAACACGAATGGTGATGCGGTATCTTTTCATTCATATTATCATTATTACAAGGTGATGAAGAGAGTAAAAGCACGAAGGGTGATGCCGTGCCATTTTATTCATATTATTATTACATGGTGAGGGTGAGAGTAAAAGCACGAAGGGTGATGCCGTGCCATTTTTATATCATTGATTTGACAGATTTTCGATTTTGGTGATTTACTTGGTTATTCCGTGATTTCATACTTGCCGTATTTATTATATCTTCCCCTTTTTGCATGTCCCCTCCCAATTAGTACTTCATCATTCTTTGTTATTATTGCTGCTTTATATACGCCTGTACAAGTTTATTTACGTAGGTGTCTTATCATAGTCTCGTCACTACCTCGTCGAGGTTAGGCTCGACACTTACGGAGTATATTGGGTCAGTTGTCCTCTTACTACACTTTTGCATTTTTTGTGCAGATACTGGTATTAGTCCCAGCGGTGCGTCAGCTCAGATCATTTTATACGGAGACTCGAGGTAGATCTGCTGGTGTCCGCAGACCTTGAAGTCCTCTTCCACTTCCCGCTTTTACTATTTATATCTTTCGAAACAGTTGTATTTATTTCACACATTGTTTGTAGAGTTATAGTTGCTCGTGTACTCGTGACTCCAGGTTTCTGGGAGTAGATATTATCACGTGGTTTATATCAATACTGTGTTAGACTTGGCTTTTATTTCTCATTGAATATCATTATTGTGTTTTTAAATGTTAAAATTGGTTAATTAATTATTTCACATCGGCTTGCCTACCAAGTGGATGTTAGGCGCCATCACGACCCCGAGATTGGGATTCCACATCATAACAAGTTGGTATCAAAGCACTAGGTTGCTTAGGTCTCACGAGTCAATGCTTAGTAGAGTTTGTAGGATCAGTGCAGAGACGTCTGTACTTATCTTCTAGAGGCTATGGAGTTTTAGGAAAAATTTCACTTCATTCTTTCTTTCCCTATCGTGCGATTTTATTCTATCATTGTTGTTTGAATCATTCCATTCTTGTTCTCTCACAGATGGTTAGAACATGCATGACATCCACAATTGGACAAGCGCCGGAGCCCCCTGTTGCAGCTACTACCAGGGGTAGAGGCCGATGCCGAGGTCGATCTAGAGGTCGAGGCAGATGCAGAGCTCAACCTAGAGTTCGAGCGGCAGCACCCACCGTGGAGCCTCAGATCAATCATGAGGAGGATATCCCAGCTCAAACTGCACCAGTTGGGCCCGCTCAGGTCCCAAAGGTATTCATAGCCACTCGGGTGCTTCAGGATGCTCTAGTCCGTTTAGTGGGCCTTATGGAGAGTGTGTCTCAGACCGGTGCATTTACGGTGGTACCAACCGTCTCTCAGGCTGGGGGAGGAGCACAAACTCCCGCTACTCACACTCCGGAGAAGATGGCTCCCATATATCAGACTCTAGCAGTCCAACCAATTGGGGTAGTTCAGCCGGTTGTTGCTGCACAGACCAGAGAGAGGCTCGTGATGTCGATTGGGGGATTGATTGTTGATACCCAATTTATTCCTGTATATTTTAATATGCAAAATACTTTCAAAATAACACATGTATGCATATATGAATATGTCCAAATGTTTCACTATTTTTTCCTTAATTTTTAAAGATTTTTAGATCAATTTATTGCCCTATTTTATCCATAAAAACCCAATAATTATTCTCAAAATTATTATTTTTGGTGATTCGTTCATTGTATTCTCATATTCATGCTGAAATATAACTAAAATAATTTTTGTATATTTTTACAAATTTATTTGGCATTTTTAAAGCTAAATTGCATATAATTGCAATATTAGCCTCTTTTAAGATTTAATTGCGTTTATATTTATAAAAATTAAGCCCTGTATTTTTAAATTAAAAATTATAGATTATAAATCATTTTTTACGCTTTTAATTTGTTTTCAGAAATCAATTTGCTATTTTTATAAAATTAAAAAGGGAAAACTGGCTATTTAAATGATAGCCCGATTTGTATTTCAATTACAACCAAATCAAACCTCAATCCCAGCCCAATTTCGAATTAAAACACCCAACCTAAATCCCAGATCCGCCTACCCGGCCCCAAGACCCACTAAATCTCGGCCATTGATCTAAAAGATCAACGGCCCTCATAATTCCTTTCCCTTTTTAATCGAACAACCCCCAAAACCCTACCCATTCTTTCATTTCAGCCGCCCTTGAATTCCCTTCTCCCTCAATTCTCTCGAGGACTCTCTCCAACCCGCCGCCGACATCAACTACAACCCTAAAAAAACTCCCAAATCCATGGCTTCCAAGGTCATTGGAGGCCTGTATCCACCTCCCATGTCTTCTACGTGTTCATTATTATGGTTTTAAGGCTAGATCTTGAAAGAGCTTGGTCCAGGACTTGGTCGATTTCAGTTTACGGCTGTTCTCCGGTCGTATCTGACCTTTCTCCGGCCAGCCATGGCTATTCGAGTCTGACTCTTGACTCTCCTACTTAGATCGATGGTTTTCAAAGCCTTTCTCACCACTTGGGGTTCCTCTGAAACCCTAACCTTCAAGGTTCTCTCGATTTCTCTTAGATTTGTTTCCGACCTATGTCTGCTCTGAACTTTTAAGCGTTTTTCTCGAAGTTTCTTTCAAAACTCTGCTTTCAAAACTCCTTATCCTTCTGATTAAGGTTATGTTAAGTTATTTCGAAACCTTTCTTTGATTTTTGATATGTTTTGCTGTGTTTACTCGTATTATCCTTCTGCCTGAGTTTGCATGTTAAAACCCCTAATTTCTTTTAACTGTTTATTAAATGAATGTTTGTTTGCCTGAGTTTTTGTCCGATCTGTCTATTTATCCTCTTTTTAAAACCCTTCTATTGTAGAAAATCTAATGGTTTTGGGTCTGAGACTGTTCGTTTAAGTGCAGAAGTTCATTTCGAAATCTCTTATTCCCTTTGTGCGATTTTTCTGATTCTGGGTTTCTATCTTCTCTTTAACTCGCCTATGTTGAAAGCCCTAATTTTTTCTAGGTTTCTTCGTTTGATTTTGTGACTTGCCTGTACTTGTTTGAGTTTCTGTGACCATCTCGCTTCGAATGTGTTTCTACTGAGTTCCTTATGCCTAACTTACATCAGCTCTATGTGCTTGTGTTCGTCTTGACTGGTCAAGACTTGCCTCTTTGCTTGCTATGTTTGGTTACTCATAACTCACTCTATTTATATGCTAAAACATGACTCATGACTCTCTCTTTGATTGACTCTGAGCTCCCTGTTTCTTGCCTTGATTTGAAAACTTCCCTTTAGACTTTCGATTCTCCTATTTTAACTTGGTTTATTTTCTTATTCATGATACTCTCCTTAAATCAGTAATTCCGAATCCTTGATTCCCTGATTTACCATGTGCTGATTTTCGATTGTGTTTTCTTACCTTATTTGGTTAACCGAGTATTTTACTGATTCTTGTTTCCTTAATTGAACCCCTATGTACTTACCCCTAATTGTCTATTCTGTACTTGATGCTCTATTTGATTTCTTTCCTTAAACATTCTGCCTGTTACCGTTGGTTGATTGCCCCTTAATTAAAGGAGTACTTGTATTGATTTGATTCTGATTAGTACTTGGTTCCATAATTACTATACAATTGTAATTCCTGTCTTATTTTACATGGTTTCGAACTACTATATATACATACTCTCTCATTAACACAAACAGACGAACACTTTTAATTCTGAACTCACACTTACACTCAAAACACTCTCTCTTACTTTACTACTTGTACTGTGGCCTGTTTAGCTGGCTAAAAGCCAAAGCTATATTTCAAAGTCCTGCTGCCTTTCTTTACTACATTTTGCTTCTTTGAACTGGTATGTTCTAATTAAGTTTTCAGTATCAAAAACAACATGGTTACTTAATGTTCTTGCATTCTTGTCTGCCTACTGCTTGTATCTATTTTAATACCTTTATTTAGCATGCTGTAATTTCTTTTCTCCTATTCTGAATCAATGCATTATGAATCCTAAATCCCAACCCCAATGTGTTTGATATTTATGGTTTGTTTGGGGCATGACAACATCGAATATTGCTGAACATGACTCAAACTTGGTCCTCCTAGGATCATAACCTTCATGTTACCCTTATATGTTGTGTGTTCTGGTTGATTTACAAGCATGACATCACCCCTATTGCTGTGCATGCCCAGAATTGACTCATGCCTAAATATATAGGCCCTTGCAATGGATTCCCAATCCCCTGGCCCCCTTTGGTGTGAAATTATTAAAGTATTAAGGGTTGTCTCCCATCACCCTTTCCCTTTTCTTTGCTCCCTCAGCTTTTATAACTTAGTTTCTGCACTTCCACTCTCTCTTAGACTTAAGTTCTAACCCCCTCATGTGAGCCTTGCCTTGGGACCCATGTGCTCCCTCTGAATTAGGACACACGAGGGATGCCATGTCCACATTGCACTTGTCCCTATTCTGGTGATGTAATTTGGGTGTGAGCATTGACCGGGGTCCTATTGAGGCTCTTAGGGAACTCTGACACACTCAAGTTTGAGAAAGGCTTTGAAGCAATGGCATCCTAAGGCAGTTATTCCATAGCTCAGGGAGGAACCAAGAATCGGGCCTCCTCTAGTTGTAATTTTATGTATTTTGATGTAATTTAATATTCCTGATTTATAATAATTTGTAATATATGTTTGGGGCTGGCTAGTGAAAAGGGTTGGGTATTTATGCATGTCAAGGGTAGAAACCATGCCTATATGACCATTTTGAATTCTTGCAGATTCAAGCTACATGTAGAAACCATGCCTATAGGACCATTTTGAATTTCTGCATATTCAAATTACATTTAGAAACCATGCCTATAGGGTATTTTAGTGCTGCAACTGCATTTAGAAACCATGCCTATAGGACTTCTTGTTCAACTTCATATCTAGATAACCTGCCTATAGGGATCATCTAAAATTCTACACATTTGTCACCGTTTAGATATCATGTTTTAGGGCCCAATTGATTATAACCCAGTAGCATGCTGAAATCAGTAACACATAAAAATCATGGCTATAGGGGTCCATAAGTATAATCCTGTTCGTTTCTACTCACATGCAATGTTAGGTATCATGTCTATAAGGACCTAAAATCAGTAACACATAGAAATCATGCCTATAGGGATTCTTAAATAATTCTGACTCGCTTCATTCCCACTCAATGTTAGATATCATGTTCATGGGGTTTAAATCAGCAATAATAAATGCCATCACCCGCAGAATCTGAAACCGGTCTGTTTAAAATCAGTCTATTCGGAATCAGTAATAGATATCATGTTTCTAAGGTCTCACCTAAATATTTAGGGAAGCTTTAGGCAATATGAATAAAACTGAACTCGCCTTTGTTATTTGTTTAAGTGTTACAATCAGTAGGTAGGCCCGATTCTATTTCCTAACTGAGTCATGTAATAAGCCAGGCCTGCTGCAATACAACAATCTCCTCTTCCCTCAAGTATATTTTTAGAATCGGACCTTACTCATTTGTTTAAGTCGTGCTATTGCATTGTTTTGTTTGGAGGAGGTATACTTGAGCCTTGTGTGTTTATGTGTTTCCCCTTTAATGTGCAGTCTTTATATGTTTTGTATGTCGCCTTAGAATTTTTACCTTTGAAACTTCAAATAAGCCTAATATCCCTCCCTTTTAGGATTAATAGTCCTAAGTGCCTCCGGGACTGATAGGAATGGGACGGGTGATAGCATGCAATAAGTAATCGAGACCAATCCGCACTTTAATACCTTGAAGGGGTGGGAAGGGTAGATATGGATATGATGATCACGCGATAATGTCACGTGTAGCCCCTCATTGAGGAGCGATTACCGGACATTGCGTAGGGTGATCCATATTCTTAATAAACCTAGGACCCCCTTCCTTTATTCTTTATTCTCTTTTAGCATCGTAATTCCTTATAAAAAATTAGCTCTTTTAGTTGTTCTTTCAAACTTTGTCTACTTTCAAACCATTATGTATTGAAATTCCCTCTTATTTGAGCCTTATCTGCTTATATGTTAATTGCACCCCAATTCACAATAACTGTCTGGCCGGTAACCACACTAGTGGATCCTAAGGGGTGCCTAACACCTTCCCCTTGGGATAATTTCAAGCCCTTACCCAATCTATGGTTATTCAAACAAACTTAGAGTTAAATCTCTATTGGTGTCCTAATGCACCTTAATCATTAGGTGGCGACTCTTAAAATGCAAACCCAGTTCCCAAAAGGAACGAGTTGTCCCTCCAAATGTCATAAACCCGATTTCGCGAGAAAAAGGGGGCGCTACAACATGGCGACTCTGCTGGGGATAATTAGGCTTTTACCATTTCAGACTATTATTGTGAATTTATGCTCCTTTATGTGCAATTACTTGTTTAATTCCTTTAAGCACTCAATTCCCTTTTTCAATTGCGCAACTGACTTGTCTTTTGTTTCTTTCCTTTTCTAATTTCTTTTACTACTGCTTTAAATTATGAAACTATTGTATTTACTGCTTCCTTAACGTGTAAATACTTGACAACATGTCTTTAATTATTGCATAATTATGCTCAACATCATGTTCCACTCGTGCCAAACAAATACTATTGCAACACTTATAATGAGCGGTTGCGCTCTTACAATATTATCACCCCTTAAATTCGGAAAAGGCATATTTGCGGTATAACCAGTCGATCAACGGTGTAGTCGAAGGTTCCGTGCCTTTCCCCCGTGAGTTGTCCGCTCAAGGGTACCAGTCTAAAACCCCATATAAACCTTACTCTGTTTAACTGTGCATGCATCATGGTCAAACCTAGCCGAGTCAGTTATGTTGTCCGCATAATGACTCTTTAAGATGGCCTTGTCCAAAGTCCACTGGGTTTCCCTAAAACCCAAGCGGACATCGTCACGTTCTGTGCATTTATTTGGAGAACTAAATGCTTTTGTGCCAATTGTTGATATTAAATAGTCGAGTCCGGTGGGGGTAAGGGCCTAACCTTATTTAACTTGCAGAAATATGAGGCACGAAGTCCCCAGATTCGGCATGGTCACCAACATCCACCCAAAACTGCTAAGCTGGTGGAAAGATCTTCTCTCTAGTGATCAGACTGTTGTCCGGAAATATTTGGGAAACCTACCTTCTCTCTTGGAAATCCAACCCAACAACAAGATCATAGAAGCTGCTACTTTGTTCTGGGATTGTGAGAGGTCCGTATTCTGCCTCGGGGACATTGAAATGACACCCTTACTAGAAGAAATATGAGGATTGGCCGGTATACCATGGGAAACTCCGGGTTTGTTAATGCCTGAGAACCGCAAGGGTAGGGGTTTCCTCAAAATGATGGATTTGAAGAAGAATCCAGAACTGGCATGTTTGAAGGAATCCTACATCCCTTTTGATTATTTGTACGAGAGGTACGGTCACAGCAAATCCTACCGTACCTATCCTGACGAGTTTGCCATCACATCATTAGGGCATATTCACCGAAGGGTCTTTGTATTCATGTTTTGTTTCCTGGGATTGATCGTGTTTCCAATGAAAAAAGCAAGAATCCACACCAGGATAGCTATGGTAACTAAGACCTTAATGGAAGGAATTGGTGGGCAACCATTCAGCATTGTGCCCATGATCATTGCAGAAATATACCGAGCCCTAGAGAGGTGTCAATAGGGAGCCAAACACTTCAAAGGCTGCAATTTGCTACTTCAACTTTGGCTCGTGGAGCATCGGGTGAATACCGACAAGAAATTCAGCGAAGGGACTGGGATGATCATATCACTTTTCATCATCCAAAGCGATTGAATTACATGCCCAATATGTTTGCCCAACCGGAGAGTGCTAGAGAATGGGTCGAGCTCTTCGAAAATCTGACTGAGGACCAGGTACAATGGTTGTTCGAGTGGTTTCCGACCGAGGAGTTCATCGCCCGATCCAGAGATGCACCTTTCCTGATATTGATCGGCCTGAGAGGAACGTACCCTTACGTCCCTCTCTGGGTTATGAGGCAAGCGGGTAGGAAGCAGGTTGTACCCAGATTTGACAAGATGAGTCACTTCCGGCCTGACTTCCAGGATGATGACAGTCCTTACAAGTGCCAGGCTCAGCATATGTGGCACTGCAAGATTGTCATGGGGAGGGATACCATCGAGCCAGATAGATACCACGTTGGTTGTGCTCCCTACTATTCAGGCTGGTTGGAGGATAAGCATGATGGCCTGGGCCAGCTTGGGTTTGTTCGAGATCACATGATCATAGATGAAAAAGCCGAGGCACTGGTCAAATACAACCAACTGCGCAAGAGGATCCGGGATTGCGAAAGCGAGCACCGTGAGATACAAGAAGCCAATCAAAAGTTAATTGAGGAATGGAAAGACATGGCTGTCAGTGCCAACAAGCGACTGGGATACTTGGAGCGAGGCATAGTGGAGTTGGAGAAGAAATTTCTCAAGAGGGTCGAAGACTGCCAAATGCTGAAGGAAACGAAGGTGGACATCTAGCCAGAGCCTACCTATTGCTGGGACTTCGCGAGTTGGGAAAGCTGTTCGATGGAGCCAGGGATGCCGAATCTGGGGAAGGTCCTTCTGGGACCAAATAGATAGGAGCTTTCTTCTTTTTATGAAATGTAATTAGGCCAATGGCCACTAGCGACTTTTATTTCCCGTTACTTAGTGTCGATTTGGGATTCGTCTACTTTTTATCAATAAAATGAGGCATTTAGCATTCTAAGTTCTCCAAATCAATTTATCGCTAGTCCTACCTCGGGCACAAAGAGGTCCCCAAATTAGGACACGGTTTATGTTCTGCACTGTGTGTTTAAATATCGCAACGCTTTTATAATCCTCACTAACTTGTTACCTTATTTGTTTTTACTTTTTGTTTATTATTTCCCCTCCCCAAAGGTTAGTTCGTGCACTCTGGCAACATCATCTTATTCCACGAGATCCAGGGGCCCTCCACCCACTCCTCCTCTTAGTCCTGCCAAAAACAAGAACAAAGGGAAGATGGAAGATTTGAACAACGACAGAAAGGAGAACTCAACTGAACGGTTAAAGGTCACTCATGGTCATGTTACTCAGGTTTCCAAAGAAAATGCATCCCAACTCGAACAAAAGCTGCTGAAATTCCAAGAAGAACTTGATCAGGTTCGGAATCTGGCAAATCTGTCATTTTCCCACACTACTCCAGACATCAATTTCCCAAATGCTCAGAACCCTACACCTCCACAGAACATCCTAAAGCAATAGAACCATCCCGCTCCTCACCACCACCGCAACACCTGCCATACCTCAAATAACACCCCGCTGCTCATCCAGAACTCCAGAACTCCACAAATGACCACTGCCATACCCACTATAATACCCCCATCTACGTGGAGACTATGCCACACTCCACCCAACCCATCTCAAGCACACCCGAGTTTGATGATAAAGACTTGCTCATCAGAAACCTAGCCGAAGAACTTAAGAAATTGACAAGCCGAATTCAAGGCGTTGAAGGAAGTAAGGGAATTGAAGGGCTGAACTACGAAGATCTTTGCATACAGCCCGATGTCGAACTACCCGAGGGGTACAAACCTCCTAAGTTCGAAATGTTTGATGGTACAGGGGATCAAAGGGTCCATTTGAGAACGTACTGTGATAAGCTTGTTGGAGTAGGAAAAGACAAGAAAATCCGCATGAAGCTTTTCACGAGGAGCTTGAAAGGAGATGCTTTGTCCTGGTACATTAGCCAAGATCCAAAGAAGTGGTCGAACTGGGTAAGCATGGCGTCTGACTTTATGGACAGATTCAGGTTCAACACAAAGAATGCACCGGATGTGTTCTATATTCAAAATCTAAAGAAGAAGCCCACAGAAACATTTCGCGAGTATGCTAATCGCTGGAGGTCCGAAGCAGCTAAGGTTAGACCTGCCTTAGAGGAAGAACAAATGAACAAATTCTTTGTCCGGGCTCACGACCCACAGTATTATGAAAGTCTGATGATGATCGAGGGCCACAAATTTTCTGACATCATCAAGCTGGGAGAAAGGATCGAAGAGGGGTCAAAAGCGGTATGGTTACGAACTTCGAGGCCTTGCAAGCTATAAATAAGGCCTTACAATCAGGAGGTGTGTCTAAGAAAAGGGACGTAGGAGCCGTAATGGTGGCACAGAGAACCAAATCTCCCGTCAAATACAAAACCTACACAATGCCTCCACTCACATATCAGCCTACTCTAAACTACCAAGAACCCTCACCCTCTTACCAAACTCCACCACCCACCTATAAATCACCTCCACCGCCCACATATCAGCCTACTTCACCCAGATATTCCCAACCCGCACATGTTTACCAAGCCTATAATGCTCAACCATCCCACTATCAATCACCCCCCACAAGCCAAAACTTCCTGAGACCTCGACCTCGACCAAATTTTGACCGCAGACCTCATAAACAATATACAGCTATTGCTGAACCTATTGACCAGTTGTATGAAAGACTCAAAGATGATGGTTATGTCACCCCCATCCCTGCTGCAACTCCTAAGAACCCTTCTCAGTGGGTTAATCCAAACAAATCCTGTGCATACCATTCCGGCATGAAAGGACACACCATTGACGAATGTCATTCTCTGAAAGACAAGATCCAAACTTTAATTGATAACAAGATTATTGTGGCAAAGGAACCTGCTCTAAATGTCCGCAATAATCCTCTACCGGACCACAAGGGTGGAGGCGTTCACATGATCGAAATATAGGATGATTGGGATCCCGAGGGATTGATCAGTTTGATCACAGAAGGTGACGACCCAATGAAACCAATAGTCATTCTTAATCCGATCGTGGTCCAGATTCAGCCCTCTGGGGACGCCGAGGTAAATATATTCGTGCCACTTGAGTTTGAAGCAGCGTCCTCTACAAAGACACCAGCGCCAATTGAGGCCGAATTCGTGTCTGCAGCGAATGCACCTACACCATTCAAAGTTGCGGTTTTACCGCCCAAGGTACATGCTCTGTTTGGAGTAAAGATAGCCACGCCGATCCCATTGGCGATGTCGACCGTGATGCCATTCCATACAAAGGCTATCCCTTGGGACTATACAGCCGAAGCAAGAAGGAAAGGCAAGGTTAGGCTCGGAGAGGCTATTGCGGCACAGGGTATGATGAGAACTGGTATAGTTTATACCCCGGAACATCTGGCTGAGTCGAGCAAGTAGGCCTCTAACCGACTGCCCATCATCGAGACCAGGCCGGATGATCTCTGGAGAAAGATACAGGCCAAGGAATACTCCGTCATCAACCAGCTGAACAAAACACCGACACAAATTTCCATCCTTGCTTTGCTACAAAATTCCGAGGCACACAAAAATGCCCTGTTGAGGGTGCTCAGTGAAGTATATGTGCCAAACAACATCACCGGCAGAGAAATAGCTAACATGGTAGGATAGGTATTGGAAAGTCACAAGATCACTTTTCATGAAGATGAGCTGCCACCTGAAGGGTTGCGTCACAACAAGGCATTGCACATCACCGTGCAAACGAAGACTATTTTATCACCAGAATCCTGATCGATAGAGGGTCCAACCTCAACATTTGTCCGCTGGTAACACTCAGGACGTTGGGTAAGGGACTGCACGAGGTAAAGGACGGAGCCATCAATGTGAAAGCTTTCGAAGGCTCCCAAAGGTCCACCACGGGGGAGATTAGCCTGTGTTTGCAAATGGGGCCAACTTGGTTCGATGTTGATTTCCAAGTGATAGACATGCCGACATCTTACAATCTGCTGTTGGGAAGACCATGAGTTCATACTGCTGGGGCTGTAGCGTCAACACTACATCAGGCGGTAAAGTTTGAGTGGAATCACCAGGAGGTGATCATTCATGGCGACGGTAGCAATCCTATATATAGTCGCCAGACAATTCCGGCAATCGGAGGTAGAAGAATGTTAGGCGGGGAGACCTATCACCACATCGAGCAAGTCAATGCTATTGACAAAGATAAATAGTGGTACAACAAGATCGAGAGTATATTGAACTGGAGTGGGTACGAACCTGGCAAGGGTCTTGGCAAGAACCTCCAAGGAATCACTAAGCCTATAAAGCTCAAGAAACATGGCACCATTTTCGGTCTGGGATATGAGTATACCTGGGAAGAATTCAACAACTGGTCGCCACCATGGCGCAATCCCTACTACCACTGGAACAACCAATACCGCCTTTGGAGCAGACTTTCCAACAGGTCGACATTGTTTATGGGACAGGCAAAGAAGAGGCACTTGCTGCGGTGAAGAACTTGTTCTTAGAAGACAATGACATGGATTGCTGTGTTGTTTTCGAGGAGGAGGGGGAGGAAGTTCCTTCCATACAAGTCGTAAGTAGAGGAGCATACCTCAACAATTGGACCATCAGAACCACCAGAGCCCGGCAAGCCTCGGGGTAGCAAGGCTGAACAAGCATCATGCACTACCTTTACTAGTTAATTTTTTCCTTTCATATTTTTAATTTCCGCAATAAGATCTTCAATGTTCAAAACAGTTATGGAATTTATCAAAGCATTTCAATTTTTCTTATAAATCAACACTCTTTTTATTTTCTCTCATTACTTTACTTATACAACATTACTATTACTTATCTTGATAAACTAATGACTGTGACATGCAATGAGATAACGCAATAAACGGACATAATTCAGAGAAAGATGACATACCGGAGGAGATTGTTAAAGAAGTTGAGAATTTTGAAAACAGACCGAAGTCCAACCTAGACGAGACTGAGATTGTTAACTTGGGAGATGCAGAAAACCTCAAAGAAACACGAATCAACGTCCACTTATCGCCATCAGAAAAGAAGGAATACACAGAATTTCTAAGAGAATATGAGGACATATTCGCCTGGTCGTATGACGACATGACGGGCCTGAGTACGTCTATTGTGGCTCACAAACTGCCCATCGATCCGACATGTCCGCCGATAAAGGAAAAGCTCAGAAAGCTCAAGCTTGATATGAGTCTGAAAATCAAGGAAGTAGTCATTAAGCAGGTCAAAGCTAAGGTTCTCAGGGTAGTAGAATACCCGACATGGTCAGCCAACATTGTGCCAGTACCAAAGAAGGACGGGAAGGTCAGAGTCTGTGTCGACTACCGGGATCTCAACCGGGCCTGTCCGAAAGATGACTTCCCTTTACCAAACATACACATCCTGATCGACAATTGCGCCAAGCATATGTTGCAATTATTTGTGGATTGTTTAGCTAGTTATCATCAGATCTGGATGGATGAAGAAGATGCTGAGAAAACGGCTTTCATTAGGCTGTGGGGAATATACTGCTACAAGATGATGCCGTTTGGCCTTAAGAATGCAGGGGCCACCTGCATGAGGGCCATGACTACCATTTTTCATGATATGATACACAAGGAGATTGAGGTGTACGTAGATGACGTTATCATCAAGTCCAAGAAGGCCACTAATCACATGGAAGATTTGAGGAAGTTTTTCAATAGATTGCAAAGGTACAACCTAAAACTGAATCCTGCGAAGTGTGCATTTGGGGTTCCTGCTTGAAAATTACTTGGGTTTATTGTGAGTCGCCGGGGAATAGAACTGGATCCATCAAAGGTCAAATCTATTCAAGAATTGCCACCGCCAAAGAACTAGAAGGATGTGATGAGTTTCTTGGGAAGGCTTAAATACATCAGCCGATTCATAGCACAGTCTACAGTTATCTGTGAGCCAATCTTTAAGATGTTAAAGAAGGATGCCACTACCAAATAGACTGATGACCGCCAGAAAGCTTTTGACAAAATCAAGGAATACCTGTCAACACCTCCAGTCTTGGTCCCGCCCGAGCCAGGTAGACCCTTATTACTCTACCTTGCAGTATTGGATGGAACGTTCGGTTGTGTTTTGGGGCAGCATGACGAAACAGGGAGAAAGGAACAGGCCATTTACTATCTCAGCAAGAAATTCACTCCGTACGAGGCCCGATATTCTCTGTTGGAGCGCACCTGTTGTGCTTTGACTTGGGTAGCCCAGAAACTGAGGCATTACTTCTCTGCCTATACTACATATCTCATATCAAGGATGGATCCTTTGAAGTACATCTTTCAGAAGCCCATGCCCACTGGCAAGCTGGCCAAGTGGCAAATCCTGTTAAGTGAATTCGACATTGTCTACGTAACTCAGAAGGCAATCAAGGGACAGACACTAGCAGATCACCTTGCAGAAAATCCCGTAGATGGAGAATATGAACCCCTGAAAATGTATTTTCCTGACGAAGAGGTATCATTCATAGGAGAAGACATTGCAGAATCCTATGACGGTTGGAAAATGTTTTTCGATGGAGCAGCAAATTTCAAAGGATTTGGCATAGGAGCCGTCCTGGTATCAGAAACCAGTCAGCATTATCCGGTGTCTGCCAAACTCAGGTTCCCCTGCACCAACAATATGGCCGAATACGAAGCCTGCATCCTAGGGCTCAAGATGGTCATTGACATGAACATTCAGGAGTTACTGGTAATCGAAAATTCAGATTTACTCATACATTAGGTCCGAGAAGAATGGGCAACCAAGAACTCCAAGATACTCCCGTACCTGCATCATGTACATGAATTGAGAAAGAGGTTCACGAAGACGCAGTTCCAATATGTTCCCAAAGTCCAGAATGAGTTCGCTGATGCATTGGCTACCCCATCATCCATGATACAACATCCAGACAAGAACTTCATTGATCCCATTCCAATAAACATCCATGATCAGCCAACCTACTGTGCCCATGTCGAAGGAGAAGCAGACGGAAAGCCTTGGTTTCAGGATATCAAAGAAAATTTGACAAAAGGAGAGTACCCAAAACTTGCAAATCCTATTCAGAAGCATGCTTCGGAGGTTATCCAATAATTTCTTCCACAGTGGATGAATCCTATATAGGAGGACTCCTGATTTGGGATTGTTGAGGTGTGTCGACACAAAGGAGGCATCCAGGCTACTAGAGGAAATCCATGTTGGGACCTGCGGTCCACATATGAACGGTTTTGTCTTAGCAAAGAAGATACTCCGAGCTGGTTACTTTTGGATGACTATGGAGACGGACTGCATCCAGTATGTCCGAAAATGCCACCGATGTCAGATACATACAGACATGATAAAGGTACCTCCAAATGAGATTAATGCAACGAGCTCACCATGGCCTTTCGCCGCCTGGGGAATGGATGTTATTGGACCAATCGAGCCTGCCGCTTCAAACGGGCACAGGTTTATCCTAGTAGCAATCGACTATTTCACCAAATGGGTCGAAGCAACATCTTACAGAGCAGTAACTAAGAAAGTCGTGGCAGACTTTGTCCGCGACCGCATCGTTTGTCGATTCGGGATTCCAGAGTCAATCATTACTGATAATGGCTCCAACCTCAACAGTGACTTGATGAGAGCCATGTGTGAAACCTTCAAGATCAGACACAAGAATTCTACAGCCTACAAGCGTCAGATGAATGGAGCCATAGAAGTCGCTAACAAGAATATCAAGAAGATATTGAGGAAAATGATAGAGAAGCATACAGAAAGCTGAGCTCGACAGAAGCCGTCATTCCTGCCAAAGTGGAAATTCCTTCCTTAAGAATCATATAGGAAGCTGAGCTCGACGATGCAGAATAGATGAAGAGTCGTTATGAGAAACTGGCTCTTATAGACGGAAAGAGAATGAATGCAGTTTGCCATTGTCAGCTCTATCAGAACAGAATGTCCAGAGCCTTCAACAAATGAATCAAGCCGAGACAGTTCATACCGGGGCAGTTGGTGTTAAAGAAAATTTCCCCGCATCAAGATGAAGCCAAAGGGAAGTTCTCTCCCAACTGGCAGGGCCCATACATGGTTCATCGGGTTCTGACAGGAGGAGCCCTCATACTTGCAGAAATGGACGGAGAAGTCTGGCCGAAGCCAATCAACTCAGATGCAGTCAAACGTTACTACGTGTAATTTATATGCTTTCCTATATGATGTAATTGAACTACGTCTGACATGATTCCCGTTTAAGAGGGGATACGTAGGCAGCCCTATGGGTTCGGTCAGAATTCAATAAAATTTTCATTTCCCACCGCAATTGGAAATTGGGCCAGAATTTTGAGGAGGACCCTCAAAATTCCGAAGTAATTTCAGCTAATCATCGCAAGCAAGCATCAGAAGCATCAACCCATTAAAATAGGGCAGAATTTTGAGGAGGACCCTCAAAATTCCGTAACAAGAGAGGTCTCAATGTCTTGAGCCACGTCACAGTCGTCGGTTCATCTAAAAGTTGTTTCTTAATTGTATACTTATGTCATATTTTTACAAATTCATGCATGTTTATTATCGAAATCGCCTTGTTTAGCAATGCTACCCCAATGATACATACCGTATCACCAGATCAAAGCCGAACAGGTCAAGCAGAGCCAGCGGGGATCGAACTGACCTCCCCCCGTCTACAAAACTCATGATTCTCTTTGGATGCAGGTACTGGGATTACGAAGCATCAGGCATGCTATATACTCACGAGACAAACATTGTTCAGAAATACAATTCTCAAAACTATCGCACTTACCAACATTTGCTATCCACGCACACCGGGTAATATTCCGTGTGTCACAACTGTCCCCAGCTAGTCATGATACAGCAATCTGCTATCAGCTAAGAAAGCTCTATTACTATTTGCCATTTTATTTCTTGCATAAGGCTACCATTCTGCCTTCCGTGACTAAAACGCTGTCTCCATCTGCATTTTTGCATTGCATAAGGCTACCATTCTGCCTTCCGAGACTAAACGTTGTCTCCATCTGCATTTTTGCATTGCATAAGGCTACCATTCTGCCTTCCGAGGTTAAGCTCTACCTTCATCTGCTTTTTTCTGGTTTGCATAAGGCTATCATTCTGCCTTCTGAGACTAAACGTTGTCTCCATCTGCATTTTCCATTGCATAAGGCTACCATTTTGCCTTCCGAGGTTAAGGTCTACCTCCATCTGCATTTGCATGGCTGAAAGATCGCCACCTTATTCACATTTGCATGGCTGAAAGATCACCACATTATTCACATTTGCATGGCCGAAAGATCGCCACCTTATTTACATTTGCATGGCTTCACCTTATCTACATTACATGGCTGAAAGACCGCCACCTTATTTACACTTACATGGCTGAAAGATCGCCACCTATTGCATCTCATGGGCTGAAAGATCGCCAAATACTGCATCTCATGGGCTGAAAGATCGCCACCTTATTTGCATTTGCATGGGCTGAAAGATCGCCAAATAATGCATTGCATAGGCTGAAAGATCGCCAAATATTGCATCTCATGGGCTGAAGATTGCCAAATTATCCAAAGGCATCATCGTTCGGAGGCATCATCTTCATAGCCCGAGAACAACATGTCATGGCCTGAGGATCCCTTTTATCTTGTGCATATCATTATTCGAAGGTATCATGGTTCGGAGGCATCATCCTCATAGCCCGAGAGCATCATTTCATGGCCTGCGAATCCTTTATTATACGCTTCATGGCCCAGGACATCATGGTCTAAGGACGTCATTCTAACCGTCCGGAGACAATCCTCATGGTCCGACGGGAAATCGCATCATGTTTAAATTTACGCACAATATATGCTTGTATTGCTTATTTGCAGGTAAACCGGTGAGCAACGGCTGTCTCGACAAGAGCTATACCGCTCCAGTTCCCGTAGCCATGTCAAACCGTAACCATTTCCCTGTCCTAGATATTGCGTCCGTTCTTGAAAAGTCTCCACCGGCATACTCCGCCGACGGATTTTCAACTACATCCGGCCTGATTCCTGTAAAACCAGGGATATGTAGGTAGCTCAGAAGACAGGGCATGGCCTAAACTTCTTCGAACCATCTCGCTCGGTCAAAATTGGCCATCATATCTTTACCCGACAACTCTTTATCCTTCCCAGGTAAAGAGGGGCAACTGTTGATACCCAATTTTCCCTGTATATTTTAATACACAAAATACTTTCAAAACAACACATGTATGCATATATGAATATGTCCAAATGTTTCACTATTGTTTCCTTAATTTTTGAAGATATTTAGATCAATTTATTGCCCTATTTTATCCATAAAAATCCAATAATTATTCTCAAAATTATCATTTTTGGTGATTCATTCATTGGATTCTCATATTTCATGCTGAAATATAACTAAAATAATTTTTGCACATTTTTACAAATTTAATTGGCTTTTTAAAGCTAAATTGCATATAATTGCAATATTAGCCTCTTTTAAGATTTAATTGCGTTTATATTTATAAAAATTAAGCCCAGTATTTTTAAATTAAAAATTAAAGATTATAAATCGTTTTTTACGCTTTTAGTTTGTTTTCAGAAATCAATTTGCTATTTTTATAAAATTAAAAAGGGAAAACTGGCTATTTAAATGATAGCCC
>NW_017670526.1:605867-606802 GCF_001879085.1 Nicotiana attenuata
GGACAAGACTATGACAGATCGGATGAGGGCCGAGCTGCGAATCTGTATAAGCTTTACAAATAGAACATCAATATTGCCTACATACTAAGGAAAGCTGAGACGAAATCGCTACACAGAATCACCTTTCTCCTACTGTTATTACCTCTAGTAACAGACCTTAGGCTTGTTAGCCCTTAATAGACAATCATCATCCCTAGGTTTAACTCATGAAAATAAAGAGACAACACATCAATTCTGCAGGTTTACACTGGTTTCATAAGAAAGAACGCTCCGACACTTGAAATTGGACTCCGTTAATTTCAAACAAGCATCAAGCAAGAGCAATGAACCTATCTTCCCTAAACCTTAATGAGATTAGACAAGACTGTTTTAAATTCTTATCACACTTAAGCTATAGCAAAGTCAAGCAGAGTCGAGCAGCCAAGCATAAAAATCATCATGATAACACTGCAACAATACGAGATCCAAGCAAACATTCATCAGTTATGCACTTGACACTAAAAGGAACCTGTGGCTCTAAGCATGAACAAAGGTCCAAGAAGATATCGTTAAACTTAATTCATGGATCGATTTTCTTTTCAGCATATCACTGCTCTTTCGAGTGTAAAGCTATATGGATAAGCAGTTTAGCAAGGACAGCAATACATCAACAAAACTCCAGTTCGATCCCATCTCGAGTGGGAAAATTTGCGCAGAACTACATAGAAATAGAAAGCTACCAAGTTATACCCACCTAGTTAAAAGAAATTGATGTTTGAGAGCTGAAATGATCCAATCCTATCCAAGGGTGAAAACAGATCACTGGAAATGTGAACAAGCAGATGGAAAATACAGGCTGATTGGAATCCAAACGTCAAGATAGCCATACATTCCTAGCGTTAAGGAATGAACGAAAACTACGCGTGACTTGACTGATTTGCGACTAACACATGAAA
>NW_017670527.1:0-2986 GCF_001879085.1 Nicotiana attenuata
TGCCGCGGTTTTGCCGCGGTCGCGGTGGAACCGCGGCCAAACATGCCCTCTGATTCTTCAATTGTCCGCGACCATCTTCTACCGCGGTTCTGCCGCGGTTGCGGCAAAACCGCGGTTTTTCACCCTGTTCAGTTTGGAATTTGGAAAAAACGTAAAACATGAAAGTTGTATCCCTTTGAGTTAGCTTTCTAACCATATATTGTGGAGCCCAAATGGAGTTCTGAGCAAAAAGTTATGTCTATTTTACTAGACAGTGCGCAATATGTCTCCTCAAGTCTTCGTTCGTACTTAATTATCAAATTTGACCTCCGAACACGATCCCGGCTTAATTCCTTGAGCTTTTACTCAGACTTCAAAGCTTCAAATCACTTAAATTCATTCCATAACATCTATATAGCTCGGAATCACACCTACAAGGCATAAAACACACAATTAGTGCAAAACACTAGCGATTAAAGCGCAAACTCAATTAAAGTGCAGTAAAGTCGAGTGTAATAAGCGACTAAAATATGCAATTATAGCCTATCATCAACACCCCACACTTAAACCATTGCTCGTCCTCGAGCAATCAAACTCAACTTTTTTTTATAGACACGACCTTTTTAAACAATTCTCCTAACTCATCACACCAAGAGTATTTAAAATAGACTAAGCACAAAAGCGTAACATCTTCACCTCAAGATTTGACTCACAAGTACCACACGTTATTCACAACGCACCCACTTACTCTAATATAGAGGTGACTAACATTACCTTTCCTTCATGAATCAAGTGCCCTCACACAACAAAAGAGAGTAGTTCCACACAATAAAATTTAAGAACACTTAGGAACTCAAGATAGAAAGAATTCACTCACTCTCAGAAATAACATTCATATGCCACAAAAGATGCACCATAAGCTTGCCCGTAGTGTACTACTCCACTAATCGAGCTCATTCAATCTTGGATCAATTAGGACTTTATTTGGTTGTAATGTAGGCTACGGGACGGGTAGGATTCATTTAGATATAAGAGTGACTACACCTCCCTAAGCACTTTAATACATATACTTTAACATTCAAACCCCATACTTATGTCAAACCAAACTCCACCTTCACATCAATGTAAATTGCCCCATTCTTCTTTAAGCACACTTACGTCAAGAACCACCACTTATCAAGGAATTTTTTTTTTTACAACAATCTAACTATATTTTTTTTTCAATTCAAGTGGCTCTTCCTTTTTCAAAACAGTGCACCTTTCTCATTATTCAATTAGTTCCACTCAAAAGCCAAACCAACCACCCCACACTTTAACTTTTACAAAGTTCATAACAATTCAAGTGCTCATGAGAGGTGAAAAGGTTTAAATAGATGGTTAATTCAAATAAATGGGTAAGGCTTGTAATGTGGTTGCCAAAGAAAAAGGATTATAGGCTCAACGAGGTCAACTACGATACATAACAATTAGGTGGGTAAAATATACATATCTGGCTCAACAAGAAAACGCCTATATCACTTCCAAGACTGAACAACACTACTATTTCGCTTTGCAAATACACGGGACAAGTTCTAGGCATCAAATGCAATGCACAGAATAACACAAAACCTTTCACACACATGGCACATAACTCACTCAGGATTGGATTCATCAACACACCCTAGTCAGAGCAATTAAGCAAATTTAAAATCATACAATTTAAGGTACTTATACAAGAGTCAAAAACTGAGCCTAAGCGTCACAACCAAAGTACTCACTATTCTCAAGGCATAACAAAGTCAAGAGATATTGCTTCATTTCAAAACAAAACACAATGGCTCCTATTCCCCAAAAAAAAACTAACTACACCCGGTTCAAATAAAACCCTGGGAAAAGAACCGTGGTTTAAAGAAAAACCAAGGGGTAATTGCTACACTACCTAACAAAACAAAAAATCCTTTTTGGTAATTTTCTTTAGACTTACTTCCCTCAAGAAAACTGTCTAGAAGATCCGTCATCAGGAAAAGTCCAATCTTTTTAAAAAAAAAAACACAGCTAAAGTAGCATGAAAAATCACCCAGACAATCTCCTCACCCCACACTTAAAATTGTGCATTGTCCCCAATGCACACCCATACATACAAGAGGGTAAAAGAAACTCCCTGGTAGGCCAAAGGCCGAAGCACTAGCATTTCATGGGGTACTCAGACTTCTCCCAAGCTTGGTCCTTCGTGTGGGTACCTCACACTTAGTTCCAACCATTTGATTTGCTGATGCATCCTTCCAATACCTTTGCTTTCCATGCTCCTAGAAAATAAAAAAATTGACACTACAAAAATAATACAATTAAAAAAAATAAAAATAAAAAATAAATAAAAGAAAGCAATAAAGCTGGGTTGCCTCCCAACAAGCGCTTGATTTAACGTCGCGGCACGACGCGAATCACTTTTTGCCTCCACCACGAGCTTATGAATTGAACCCCCAATTTGGCATCAAGTTTTCGGCTATGCTCCAGGGGTGGAGGAACAAATCTAATTGGTCCAAGCAACCATTGTACTATTCTACACTTCTTGGCTTTTAGATGAGGTATGTAGTCCTGTCTTTCTGGTAAGAAAAATTCCAGAATATAGGCACCTTGTTCTTCATTCCTTGACTTCTCAATCGGCTCGGATGACTCTATTTTCATATCTTCATCCAAGCACAATGTAGAAAAATGTTTGGAGTGAGGAGCGCTCACACACATGAATTTCAAGACTTTCAGCATCCTCAACATCAATGATACTAGAGTCAACAAAATTTGTATCCTCAATGTCCTTGGCTGACTCTAGTCTCACTTCATCAACATTGACCTCTTCAAATTCTGGTTGGCTAGGTTGTTGATGTTCTGCTTTGACCTCCCTAATTAATACCTCAAATTCATGCTCTTCTTAGCTACTATCATCAATATTGGATTGTTGAGCATTAAAAGCTCCAACCACTTGACTCAATTGAGCCTCCAACTTGCGAATAGTTGCCTCTTGCCTTTCTAT
>NW_017670527.1:3480-62521 GCF_001879085.1 Nicotiana attenuata
TCCCCGGCAACGGCGCCAAAATTTGATCACGCCCAACTATGCCTTATAAAAAGGACTAAGCGGTCGCTGCAAATATAATCCGGTTTACAAGTCCGGAGTCGAATCCCACAGAGAACTAAGGTTTAGCTACAGTTGTTCACTATCACCAAGAAGACAAGCTTGAACAATTCCTAACTTATAGATATTAAGATTCTTGTGTTTAACTACTTAACTAACAAATTAAAATAGTAAATTAACAACTAAAGATATTGAGGGTTAGAGAAAAGATTAAGGAGGTCTAGAGTTATGATTTCCCCAATTGTCGGAATCCTTCCCGCTATGTCTTCTATAATTTCGCCTAAGTATTCTCTACCGATCATGAGAACTCTTATTACCGTAAATCTCTCCCGAGTAATTACGACAATTTACTAGATGCACTCTCCCGAGCTACGCTAGCTGGCTTTTAATACAGCTCACTTCAGATCGCACCCAAGGCTTCGTTATCCCTAATCCCACCTTTAAACCCTCGGTTATTGATCCCTCATATACTTTGGGAGTGGTGTTGTTTAACAATTACCTAAATATGCACTCTCTCCCGAGTTATGCATACTAAATAGGCACAGCTAATTGAGAGCTCTTCAATCAACCAGAATATAAACGTAGTTGAACAAATAGAGAAAAGCTATGGCTCAATTATATAAAAACATAACAAGAATTTATCCTACAAAAGGTTCTATCAAAACTCTAGATAACAAATTAGCTATTCATAATAGTATGTAAAACTACAATACTAAAAGTCATAACCAATAAATGAAAAATAGGAAGAGGAAGGAAAAAACTCGTAGAAGAATTCCCCGCCTTGCTCCCAATGTGTTCTTGCCTCCAAGGGTGTTGTCTAACCCTAAAGTAGTGTCTCTCCGCCTCCTTAGGTCTAATTTGTGTCCAAAATATGTCCTCCTTTTGTTCTTGGCCGGCCTCCTTTGTTTAATATAGGGTTTAGGACTTAAAATCCCATGTTTTGCACTTTAGTCCCTGAAATTTTCGCTTCCTGCCGCGGTTTTGCCGCGGTCGTGGTGGAACCGCGGCCAAACATGCCCTCTGATTCTTCAGTTGTCCGCAACCATCTTCTATCGCGGTTCTGCCGCAGTCGCGGAAAAACTGCGATTTTTCACCCTGTTCCGTTTGGAATTTGGGAAAACGTAAAACATGAAAGTTGTAGCCCTTTGAGTTAGATTTCCAATCATATATTGTGGAGCCCAAATGGAGTTCCGAGCAAAAAGTTATGTCTATTTTACTAGATAGTGCGCAATATGCCTCCTCAAGTCTTCGTTCGTACTTAATTATCAAATTTGAACCCCGAACACGATCCCGGCTTAATTCCTAGAGCTTTTACTCAGACTTCAAAGCTTCAAATCACTTAAATTCATTCCATAACATCTATATAGCTCGGAATCACACCTACAAGGCGTAAAACACACAATTAGTGCAAAACACTAGCGATTAAAGCGCAAACTCAATTAAAGTGCAGTAAATTCGAGTGTAATAAGCGACTAAAATATGCAATTATAGCCTATCATCACCGCACATATGCCTAAGGGCAAAGCGTAAGAGCTATTGTCGCCAGCCTAACGAGCCTTAGGGCTACACATACGCCTAAGGGCAAAGCGTAAGAGCCATTGTCGCCAGCCTATCGAGCCTCAGGGCCACACACACACGCCTAAGGGTGAAACGTAAGAGCCATTGTCGCCAGCTTACATAAAAGATCGCTTCGATCGAAGTCGTAAGAGCTATTGTCGCCCGCCCAATACAAACGTAAAACTTGAGGGTCGACTGAGCTCGAGTCGTAGCCCGACTCGGAGATTGGATCCAGAGAGTTAAAACGTAAGGGCCACCGGCCCATGCAAACATAAAAAAGCTCGAGGAATTTATGAGCTCGAGTCGGAACCCGACTCGGAGACTCTACCCGAAGTAGTCGAACAAAAGCGTAGTTGCTCAAAGTGCCTGCTTACACTAAAGGTCGCATCGACCGAGCGCCTAAAGAGCCCCAGGACCATATCTCGAGTCTAATGATTTCTACTAGCTCAAAGGTCGGACCAACCTGGTTCAAATCTTGACAAATAGAAACATAGAAGATATGAATCGCGGGATTCCTCCCTTATGCATATAAATAATACAATACGGATTCCGTTTACAACACGCTATGAAAGCTATATACATAAAATCAAAGAAAGAAATAAAATGTTCCCTTCTGGGACTATGGCCCGGCGGCCTCTTGCTCGCCATCTTCAGCATCGGACAGAAGGAATTTGGCATCATACTCCTCCCCCTTGGCTTGCTCGATCTCTGCCGAGAGATCAAAACCTCTAGCATGAATCTCTTCGAGGGTTTCCCTCCGGGCTCTACACTTCGCATACTCCTTGCTGCTACTAGCACGATCGAGGGCTCTCCTCAAATCGGCCTTAGCGACAGCAGCACTCCTCGAATATACCGTCGCTCTCTGGTCCACCCTAGTGCTGCTCATCACCGCCCCGGCCCGAACATTCACCACTTCGGCTTTCACCTCCGAGAGCTCGAACGAAAGCCGTGCGATCAGATTCACCTCTGCCAACTCGTTCGCACGAACGGTCCGAAGCTGTATCTCGAGGGCAGAAACCATGGCTGAAGCACTCTCTTTAGCCGCAAAATGGGTACTTACACGAGCCTGCAGCCCGTTGAATTCACGTTTGGCTCGACCAACCTCGCCCCAGAGCTGTCCCAGCTCCTCCGCCTTGTTCTCCAGCTGAAGTATCAGAACATTAATCCACAGCTTAAGGGATTTTTCCCTTTCAAAAGCCTTTCGCAGCGGGGCCTCACAACGAAGCAGTTCGGATTTGAGCCTATCAAAAGCCTACGAAAGAAAGCTGAATAAGGAGAAAGAAGAGCGCGGGATCGAGCTAACCTCGCAGCGATTGAAAACTCACCATGAGGCCGAACTGATGAGCCTCACCGAAGGCCGAGCAAACATCTAATGGCTTACCACCATCTGATGGTAGTTGTCCATTTGGATCGCCTCCTTTCAACCGCTGAAAAGGAGTCGCCCCGCTACAAGCCCCTTCGTATCCCAAGGGCCCTTTCCGTTTTTCATCGACCCTCAGTCCTAAGGATGGCAATATCCGTTCAAATGCCGAAAGACGCGGCCTCATTTTGGAAAGTCTCCAATACCTGCGGCAGATAAGTTAATAAGCCAAAAAGAAAGGCGCCATTTTTCAGAAAAAAAGGCACCGGACACCTACCGTGATGCTTCGCTTCCCATCTCCCTTTAGACAGATCTCGCCATCGGCGCTTATTGTGGAACGAGCAAGATGCCAACTTACGAGACCACTCGGCTAAACAGGGGACCTCATTCGGCGACCAATGAGTTGCTACAAATATGGAACGAAAAGATATCACTACGGAGCCCACCTCCGATTAAAATGATGGTAGGTCAGGTGAAGACACTTACGTGTGAAATTCCACTTCTCAGGAAATGGCAAAAATTCTCCAGGGATGACATCGGTCGTTTGAATCCGAATGAACCGATTCATCCATTCGCGATCCTCGCCCTCTTCATTTCTAGCAACAGGGACTCGGTTAGATCGACGTTGCAGAGCGATCAAACCCCGATAACTCAGTGGCCGGTACAACTTCACGAGATGGCTCAGGGAAAATTCAATCTCGGCCTTGTCGGCGAAATATCTCATCGTCTGCATTATTTTCCAAAATGAGGGGTGAACCTGCGCCAAGGTAACTCGATGTCCCCGGCAAAAATCAAGCACGACCCGGTCGGGGGGACCCGATGCGAAAATATGCGTGTATACGCTCAAAAAGCCCTCCACGAATGTCATGATGCTCTCCTCGGAAGAAGGTACTTGTAATACCACTCCTTCTCCCCATCCGCAATCCTTTCTGATCATTTCAAGGTATTCTTTTCCCACTGATGAGATGATCCTCGACACATGCTCCTGGTGGCCCGGAACATTAGGAGGCCTCCCCGATGTTATGACTCTCCTTGGGGCAGGGCACCTCGAGGCCCGCTCATCGGGCACCGACGGTGCGTCATTATCACCGACCGAATACGGGGCATAAGATGAATTCCCCTCTCCTTGGCGGTCGGACGTCGATGTAGCGGTCATGCTTACGATGGGATAGGAGGAGGAGGGCGAGGATTGGGACAAAAATCCTAAGTTGAAACAACGGAAGAACTAGCACGAGACGCCAGGTTCTGTGAAAGAAGTAGTCCCTCAAAGCAGTAGAGTCGCCATTTAAAAAGGCAAATGCATGAATATATAGGGGCAGAGCAGCAACCGCCCACCTTCCCAAAAGGCCAATTAATCCTGGTCGTGTTACATCACCCTCTCCTAGGGAAACGCACTGACATGGCCGTTCCGAGACCCTTTTTACCTGATTGGGCGAGTGTTGTTGCCCCGCAGAATCCGAGAAGCGGCGAGACCTTAGAAATTCCCAGATGTCGCTAGCACCAACCCGATAGAAGCTGTCAATTTAACTCCGGGGCACGGCTCTAATTAAGGACCTCGGTCGCTCCAAAAGCGAATTTCAAAAGGCTAACGTCGAAAGTCGAGAGATTAAAATCGCGAGATCAAAGGAACAAAAAGAAAACGGAGATAGGAAAAATCTTTTTTTTACATTGCCAAAAACGTATTTACAAAAGACATCTTTACAAAATCCATCCCCCGGGGATTACATGCACCTAAGGACTACTATCCATCTCCGCTGTCTTCGTCCTCGTCGGGGGCAATCAAAAGCGCTAGCTCCATCTCCAATTCACGAGCTTCCGCAAGATCAACTGACAGATTGACGCCCCTGGCATAAATCTCCTCCAGGGTTTTTCTCCTTGCCTCTGCCCTAGCATGTTTAATAACTCGAGCTAGTTTCTGATCAGCTGCTATCGATATGTCACGAGCTATTTTCTATGTTGTGGCTGCATCCTCCAGGTTAGTAGCGGCATTCCTTTCAATCTCGGACTTGTCCGCATTTAATGCAGCGATCTCCTTACGAGCGCCCTCAAGAAGATCGAGGGACGACGCCAGTTCCGCAGCCGATACCTCACCCTGCTTCCTCAGCCCAAGGATCTCCGCCTTCAGTTGACTGATCAGCAAATTATTTTGCTCAACCTGCAAAAGGAAAGTAAGCCTATCTGCATCGAAGTATGGGTAAAAAGGTCAGGTACAAGCAGGACAAAATACCTGTGCAGTGAGATCGACTTTTTCTCGAAGCGCTCCCTCCAAAGTATCCCGGAGCTCTCCTGATTCCTTCTCTCCTCGGGCAGACTGAGCCTCTGATTCCTGCAGCATCGAAGCAAGCTTCTTGCACTCCTTCTCACGTTAAGAAATCTCCTCGCGGAGCTGGAAGATAGCATGACCATACATATCCTTGCACTAAGGCACAACAGAAGAGTTAGAAAAGAAAAACAAGGAACGACACCCAAAAGAGGCATACGAAAGATGGCTACCACCTGCTGCAAGGATCTCTCCGCCTCCTTAATAGCGCCAGGAACGTCAAGACCGACATTATCACTGACACCGCCGAAGATGTTGGCAAGAGATCCTCCCCCTTGAAAGGAGTCCTCGTTTTTGCGACGCTCGCATCCCCAGCGTCCCTCAGTTCCCCCGACGAAACCTGAAAGCACGAAATGAGATCATTCATGTCACCAATTTCCCCAAGAGGCAACCCCTGCTCTCGAAAAGCTCCGGTCCCGGACCCTTCAGGATCGATGGCAACGGTCCCCCTAGCGAAAACTGCGCCAAAATCGGCCGTGCAATCCGAAGCCACATTAACACCCTCCTCGAGGGTCTTCGGTTCATGAGTACCCGAGTCGGTACTCACTCATGCGGGGCTCCCACGCTCGACCTCATCCGATCGAGACTCCTGCGGGGCTCCCACGCTCGACCTCGTCCTCCGCGCTAGTACACACTCATCGTCGGTCTCATCCACAGCATCAGGATTTGCCCTTACAGTTGAAGCAAAGGTCCTGGTAACGGCTTGATGTTGTGTGACTTGGGTTTCTTCGCTGCGGGAGGATCAGCGACCGCCTTACCTTCCCTTTTCTTGTCCATTCCGGGCTCTGACGCCTCCGCTTCACCGCCGGGGGGTGGCCTCATCCGCATATTCTCGCCGAGACCTGCACAAATGCAATAACCGCAAACTGTCATCGCAGAGGACACGGGGAGAAACGCAAATCTGAGGCATAAGAGGTAAGGAAATTCTACCATGATTCTTGGCCACCCATCGCCCCTTGGCCAGGTCAATCCAGGACCGAACGGGGTATGGGAACACCTTGTCCAGCCACTGGATCCATCCTAGCAAATCCGGGACCACCTCGGGGCACCAATCAACGGCTGCAGGAGACGCATAGAGGTGGTCATTTCAAAAAGAAAAATATTACTTATAAAATGCGGTTAAGGGAAAATTGCTTGCGCTGTGTGTTCCATTTTTCCGGAAAAGGCATCCTCCGGGCTGGGATGATATCCGAGGTCTTTACCCAGACGAACCTGCTCATCCACCCTCGATCCTTTCCCTCGTCGATGCTTGAGAAAAATGATTTCTTAGATCGATGATGGAGCCTGATCAAACCTCGATAAAATCGAGGGCTATACATCCTAATCAAATGGTTGAGGGTAAATATCTCACCCTCGACCCCTTCGGTGAAGTGGCGGAGCATCAATACTATCCTCCAGAAAGAAGGATAGATCTGACCAAGCGTCACTTGGTACTTGTCACAGAAATCAAGGATAACCGAATCTATCTCCGGGGGAGAGGAGTCAGAAGAATTATCAGGACCCAAGGTGAAGGGATAGGTATATACGTAGAGGAAGCCGACCTTATAATCCGTTATATTCTCATCAGGACTGGGAATCTTCACCTCCATTGCCTTGCCCCATCGACAGTCCGTCTTCACCGTTTGTATATCAGTCACAATGTATTGAGATACATGCTCACACCGGCCCGGTGTGGATGAAGTGGCATCGATGGTAAAATCTTTCGACATATCAAGATTAGGTGGAGTGTATTGTTTCAAAGAAGGTATCGCTCTGGTTTTCTCTTTAGGCGATCAAGGTGGTGACGCGACTTCATTCCGCCGGGGAACCGTCCTAGAAGTCCTAGCCATATCAGCGGTAAGATTTTTTCTAAAACAAGATGAAAGAATGTAAAAGATGGTGGGTCTTGACTCGTGAGTTTGAAGATGCGGAGTATTAAACAGTCGATATATTTATAGGAATTGCTTGGGCAACGGAAAGGGCAGGCCGATAGGCAGTTCGCGGGTTCCTCGATAAACGCATTTGACGGCGACCCTTGCACGGTTTTTGGGTATGGCATTTAATGCTCTTATGGGATGACGTCAGGGCAATGATGCCCTCGAAATGACAGTTCAAAATCATTTCCTATTACTTCGATCTAGGAAACACGGAGACTATCTGTATACGGCAAAATCGAAAGGTCCAATTTCCCGTCTTTTAAGCATTTAGGAAGATCGACTCAAAGCCTCGAGGCTGCAAAGATGCGCTCGAGTCTTCTCCCTCGTGGTCCATCGGAACCCGGCCTCGGGAGGATATTGATCGAGGCTAAAGCAGAAATAGGAGTTCCCAAGACACGGCTAAGTCTTGCAAAGCATAGCCAGGCTATTCTGAGCCCTACTCTGTTACGCCCCGCAGTATTACGTCGATGTTATGCTTTGCAGTATTAAGTTACGAAGTGTTGCACCCAGCAATATTACATTACGGTAATGTCACGTTTCCCAGTATTAAGTTACGACGATATTGCACCCTGATGTATTGTACGTTAAAGTTCTACCAAACAATACACGTCTAAATCATACTAACCAAAGGAGCACCTCCGAAGAAAATGGAGCGCACCAACATCTTCCGCTGAGCTAATAGCCTACTTGGAGGGCTCTCGACCTGTCTATCAGGACCTGCAGGCATGAAACGCAGCATCCCCGGGCAAAAGATACGTCAGTACAAATAAAGTACCGAGTATGTAAGGCAGAAAAGCATAAACAAGAACAGTAATGTAAAGAGAGATAGAGGAGATACAACCTGTAACATCTGAGTGCCTCTGGGGGCTACTGCCATGAAATGCATAATACATATATATACATAAACTTTTAAAAACATACGCCTCTGTGGGCATCATCATCATCATATCGTACCCGGCCTCAAAGAGGACTCGGTAAAAATGTACCCGGCCACCATAAGGCTCGGTAGAATCATACCCGGCCACGTGGAGCTCGGTAAACCCAACTGATCAGTGGTTGCACAATAGGTGCCGTACCCGGCCGACTATAGCGCGACTCGGTAGAGTAAAATAGATACATCTATATAATGCATGCTCGACTCATGGAATCACTTTCTAAACCTTTTAGAGTGACTTAAGAACATTATGGACATCCATACCCTCAATATGAACTTCACTAGGACTTACGGATCATACATACTTTCTTAGAATAACTTTGTACGGAAAGAACAACATGGACAACCTTAGTTGCTAGGATTAGATTCATTATGAAATAGCATATTCATTTCATATTAGATCATGCCAAAAGAAAGAAGGAAGTGCCTTAACATACCTGGAGTAGGGAAAACTCCGTATAGTATTCTTGGCGAAGATTGCACCCGCTCCTAACGTATTTGAATTGAGAAGGAACGTTTTTGAACAAATAAAGAATTGCTCCTGCTCCTAGCGTTTCTGTACTAAGAATTAACGTTTTTGAACTTTTGAAAGAATTCATATAACACTGTCTCATATATAAGACTTATATAAGAAACATTTGTAGGAGTTACCTTATTCTTTTCTCACCAGTTCTTCACTTAGAGGAAGATAAAGTTAAGCAAGTGATGTTTCATGGCCTCTCTATAGCATTTAGTAGTTAGTAGTAATCCCAAAATCTTTATTAATATTTTCCTTGCAAGACAAATGAGTCTCCCTTTCCTCTAAAATTGTACTTCACCAAGTATGTGGGAAAATGGGTCTTAGGTTCATATTTAATTTTAATCATTTCTTGAATAAAGCTTGCTTGAATTTGAAATTTGCTTGTGCTTCAAATGGACGTCCTTGGCTTCAATGGAACGTCCTTGGCATCTAAGCCAAAAGCAGACTTTGGATCTTTTTGAAGCCTTTTACAAGGCATTCCTATTAGGTGTTTATGGATAAGATTAAAGAAAATCTCATCAAGACTTAATATTAGTCATCTGGCAAAGTAGTATGCTTAGTCATTTTCCAAACCATGTGGCTTCTTGCCACGTGGGGTGGGATGAGATGATTAATTATTTTTTTATCCACTTATTAGTTAACCGGGTAATGTCCCGTTACCCGATAATTAACCAATTACCCGCATAATTTAAAAATTATCACAAATTACTTAAAATTCTATTTATTTTTAAAATACTTCATATATACTCTATATATTATACTACCGTGGTCATATGGTACCTTGCATAGTACTAGTTCATAATTATCGGGTATTATCGCTCGACCCTTATTTTATTCCAAATTGACCACTTTCAACTCGTTTCTTTAATCCATGTACCCTCTTATTCTTCATAACACTTATTTATTGCTTGCAATAAATAGCGTAAGTACGTTAACGTCAAGATGATCCCATCCCCGAGTATACATCGGTTAACTGAAAACAAAATTTTAACGTACAATACTTCAGGGTGCAACATCGTCGTAACTTAATACTGGAAAATGTGACATTACCGTAATGTAATACTGCTGGGTGCAATACTGTCGTAACTTAATACTGAAAGGCATAACATCGACGTAATAATACGGGGCGTAACATTATTCCCCCCTTTGGAACATTCGTCCTCGAATGTTGACTGATGCACTTATCATTTTCATAACTTATATTTTTCGAATACTTTAGAACTTCTCTTTCCATCTAGGCGTTTGTTCTGTGAATAATTCCAAAGTCCAGGGCATTTCCCCCTTAGGTCTCCTTCTCACACCACAACTTGTAGTCAGAATCTTTCCAATCTTGTAACTGTTGCTACCTTTCATCATGCAGCCTGTACGATTTTGACCTTTAAAGTGTGCCCAATCTCTAGTATTCATATATAGAGCTTGATAATATATCCCTTTGGGAATATATGAGTATACTGAAGTTCTTTGCTCGGTACTTTGTTGAATTCACGAATATTGCTATATCTCATCGCAGGGGTCCGTTTAGCCATCCGTATGAATTTACTGCCATAACTCTTACTTTAATTTATCGTTGCTGAGGTCTGCTACCAAATCCCAGCTTACTCTCGTTGCTTATTCCATATGCATAAATTTAAGTCCTTTGATGCTTCCTCATTACTGCTCATCTTTAGAATGACGGCCCAATCTCATCTCACACTTTATGACTTTTGTCATCTATTGTTGATTTACCTCAATATAGATCTTCAATATACCACTGATAACTTGAAACTTCTTACGTAATACTTTGCCCCTAGGGCTTACGTTACCTCAATGAATATTCGAAGTGATTCCCATAATCATATTTCACAATTTCTCAATGTGATTCACCTTGTAGGGGTATTCTAATTTCGTGCCGCCAGCGAAATCTTTTCTCCTTCTCTTCTCTTTTTTCAAATCATTATTCAAGCGAAAGTCCAAACATCATCCGGTATCTGTCACAATTATACCCTCATTTTATTACCAGGTCAGCATTTCATTCCTTCTAAATGCTATTAATCTTAGACTCCTTTGAGTTCATTCAGGCTATACTGAACTTTCAATAACTTAAAGAAACCATTACCTCTCTTGTTCCCATAGACTAAATCCCGAGGACTTATCCATGCTCGTCACCTTTTCACTTGCCTTTCCTCATCCTTACTCATGTTTCCTTAAAACTTTGTCGCTCTACTATACTTTAGCTTGCGACTTATACATATCCATTTATTCTACTCGCAACTTTCCTTCAACTTGCTTGCACCATTTTCTTATGTTATTCTGGAACGTCAAGCAAGACATCACATCGCCTCCAACTTTTCTCTACTCTCTTAACTAGATCTCTCAGTACTTAGAAACCATAGGCTGGAAGACATGTCGCCGACGATGCCGCTATCACTCTTGGTTATTGGATCCCCGTGCTTATATCCTTCTATCCGATGTATGGACTATTCACGATCTTCTGCCTTTGAGTATCTCGTACGTTGTTCACCTTTACCTCACTTACCTTAAAATCTTGCATCGTATCTTCTATCTCTTTCCTAACCTCTCTTCCACCTAGGTGTAATTCACGTCCATAACTTGAAGCTCTATTATAATATTCGCACCTCTGCTATATACATAATCCGATGGGAGCTTCGTACTGACTTCTTATCAGACTGGTACTTCTTCTAACTGGCTTTCTTGTAGAGCCATTATAGATTATGGTTGTTGTGTTATTCTCTTGAACATCTGATATTAAGAGTGATTCTGTCATGTTATCAAGCACAACTTCTATAATTTTTCGAAGTCCAATAATCAGACTCCTGATTTACTTGCGTGATGTAATTCTTTAGCTTCATCTTCCTTCCGATCAGCCTTTATGTAGGCTTAAGCTATCTTCCGATCTGTGGCTCATGGTATCAGTTATTACCTTAGCCTTTCATGGGCGTTATGGAATATCCATGATACAATCTTCTAACAATTCAATTATTTGTCTATGCCCTGGGCTCAATTCTTCTTTTTAACTTAGACCGGAGTCTTCTATGGCTGTATGATTGTCAATAAATATAATGCTCCAAATCTGAGTGTATCCATAACGTACTGACTCTGGATCATTGATCGAATAATTCCTTTCGTTCTATCTCAGCTTTCTATAAACGTGTTCAATTACTTTTCCGGTCTTTGTGCCCCTTGTTGCGTGCATACTTAACTCATCCTAGTTCCCACACATGCCAGAATTTTTGTGCAACTCATATAGTCTCGAATATTGCCTTCGATCTTTCTCCCCGTTCATTAGCCACGGTAGGTGCCACTTTCTTTTAGAGGGCATACAATTTTTGTTGTGAGACTGCTTTTACATGACCATTTCTTCATTAGATCATTGTGCTTAGGTTGAAGACTTCTTTCTCATTTCCTCAGCTAGTCCTTCACTGTATTACTTAGGGAGGATCCTCTGGTTCTTGTAAAGATGCGAACTTATTATATCGTATACTCAATGGACCTTCTGTTGTCCTTCCTTGCATATACTTATCCGTAGTTACTTATCTTCACGCCCTTGTGCTTGTAGGGTTGCTTCTGGACTGATATTTTGACTGTCTTCCTAGTGGCACTCTCTTTTATTTCTGTAACACTCATATAGTACCTTTTTAACTTTTCCAACTCTTATATGAATATATATCAAGTATTACAATGTCATAACTGCGGGGCTGAATTCTCCATATTGGGGTTTACTACATTTATCTTGCATGATCTGCTGATTTGTCTGTAACTTCTTATCTAGTCGTGACTAGGCTCTTCCTGAATCAACTACTAACTACTCGTTGGCCCATTCTCATGTCAATATTCCGCGAAATCTTTCTTGGGTTATTTCCTTTGTCTTAACTTATGTCTCGCACTGACTCCTTTTCTATCAATAACATCTCGGGCAGGGACCCTTACTTCCTTTCATCGATGTCGTATTTGCATAATGTTCTGGAATTGTAGCATATACGTATGAGCTGAATAAGTGTAATCTTATTCCTTTTTTTTTCGTGTTTACCGCATTCTTCATTTATTACTCCATATTCCCTCCTTTTGGGGAGTACTAAGACTTGGAGCTATGACGACCTGCCTATATATGTTTTCCTCTTCATCTTTGGCGTCCTTTCACATCGTCAATGACCCTTATTCTCCTTGCGGTAATCCTTCTGTTCCAAGGATAACAAAATTTCCTCACTCACGATGGTGACATTTAGTGTAACTGGCACATACAGTCGCTTAATCTTAACTTTGCTCACATTGCTTGCTTTAGGGAAGCATCTTCCTGAATGACCTTTAAAGGTTATTCTTCTATCGTCCATTCTATTATTGCCGGAATGCAATCTGAAATTTTCGTGATGCCAACCATTATCAAATCACTCAGTTCCTAATTCATGTTTAGTTTATCTTGTTCACCAATCCACACTAATTTCTATTATTATGGGGTCTAACTTTTCCTTCTGGTAGTCGTGTTAGAGCCACGAACTTATTTCTTAAAGTGACGATATGACTTTATGGCCTATACTCTTTTATTGTCTCAAGGCTTGTCGCCTCTTGTATTTCCCTTCACTTGACTATAAGCTCTGTAATATTGTCATTTTTTTAATCTACCGTTGTCATCAATGTATCACATCTTACTTATAATGCTTCATTAACTCTCTTCTTATTTTCTTGCTAACATTTCTATCAATCACTTTATTCTGAAAACTCGAACAAGACATTCCTTTGCTTTTAGATTCCTTTTGCTCCATCCAATGACTCTTCAAGTTGCTTAACGTTCTTGCTTTACTAGGGACGCAAGCCACACTAAGGTAATATTTATCCCTTCAAGGCTTATAGTGCATGTCTTTGTGGTACTCATATCTGGCTGCACTATTTCAGAGTGCACCATATGGGTGTCTTATAAAGAGATTTATTAGCAATTTGCAATTTCCTTCGGAAATGTCAACTGACGCAAACAATTCATCCATCATATCTTCTTATACTACTTCTGTTAATCCCCATAGGGCATATCTGGAATGGGTGCGACCAATTGTATATACCTCTGTTACTATTGAATATAACTCAAAAATCATATGTTCCTCTGCCTCAATTATAAATGCTATTAACCTTCACTAACTGGGCGCCTCGTACCCTTCTTCATCTTGCTTCTTCTGCTTGTTGAAACTTGTATTTATCTTCTTAATCTCCCATTGTCTTTCACCATAAAAATGGATAGACATTCTTGCCCTAAGGCTTCTTATCAGGAAGCTTACACCTTTCAGTACACCCATGATCTGCCAAAGACCTCACATTTACTTATCACAAGCATCATACAAAAATCCAATCCCTCTCACTGAGCTCTTCCACAACTATCCCTCTTTCCAACCTTCTTTCCGGATGTAGGTATCGTCTTATTACGAATAAAATAGAATTTTAAAATTTGAATTCTTATAAGTGAGCTCTACCGCACGATCTAGAGTAAGAAGAAAGAGTGACAATCCTAAATGCCCTGTAGCCTCCTGCTTATAAGTGTGGTGCACGACACACCCATAAACAAGACTCTACTAGACACGGCTTGTAGACTCCCTAGGACAGAACTGCTCTGATACCACTTTTAACGAAACTCGTTTTCTTTAATCCGTGTACCCTCTTATTCTTCATAACACTTATTTATTGCTTGCTATAAATAGCATAAGTACGTTAACGTCAAGATGATCCCATCCCCGAGTCTACATCGGTTAACTGAAAACAAAATTTTAACGTACAATACTTCAGGGTGCAACATCGTCGTAACTTAATACTGGGAAACGTGACATTACCGTAATGTAATACTGCTGGGTGCAACACTGTCGTAACTTAATACTGCAAAGCATAACATCGACGTAATACTGCGGGGGCGTAACATATTCCGTGAATCTAACTTCGATTTTAGATTTTGGTTGATGAATTTTAAAGAGGAAATTGGGGTTTTAGCCTAAAGTTTCATAATATGAATTTTTGAGTTTTGAACATCGATTTGGAGTAGAAATTGAGTGACTCGTATGGTTGGATTCGTAATTTAATGAGTTGTCAGATTTTGTGAGTTCTGTCGGGTTCCGAGGCGTGGGCCTGGGTGTGATTTTTGGCCAGATTTCGGATTTGAATTAGGATTCGATCTTTAACATTTGGAATTGTTTCCTTGGGATTTATTTGATGTATTTGAGTTTCTTTGGGATAGTTTTGAGCCGTTAGGAGGTCACTACGCGCGTGATGGTATTTTGGAGCATCGCTTGGCTTGCTCGGTATCGTAATTGGCTTGTTCGAGGTAAGTGTCTTGCCTAACTTTGTTGAGGGAATTTTTCCTCCTATTTGGCAATGTTTGCTTCATGGGGTGATACATGTATGAGGTGACGAACGTATATGTATGTGCCAGGGTTAATCATGCTCGGGGGTAGATTATGTTAATTGTGTCGTGTAGATTACATAACCTTCTTGCTTCATGCCTCACTTGACTTCTAGATATTAAGAACGTAGTATTAAATGTTAGAATCGAGACTTAGCCTAATATAACTAGATCAAATTTGATGGAAATTCTGAGAATACATTGATGTGTCTAATTCGGTCTTCTCTATGCATAATCATTAATACGTTGCTACGACCGATATTTTGAGATGCTAGATTCCATACTTGTGTTGTTGATAAATTGTGGGATTTGTGAAAGTACTTGAATTATATGGCCCTTGAGGGTTCATTGAATCTTTGTTGGCTTGGAAAACAGTAATTGAGAATTTGTTTGGAATATTCATTTGAACAATCTCCTCGATGTTATTTATACTTCCTGCCTTGCCATTTTATTGATATTCATATGCTTGGTAAGGAAGAGTGTAAAGCACGAAGGGTGATGCCGTGCCATTTTATATTCATTATCATGTGAGGAAGAGTGTAAAGCACAAAGGGTGATGCCATGCCATTTTATATTCATTATCATGTGAGGAAGAGTGTTAAACACGAAGGGTGATGCCGTGCCATTTTATATTCATTATCATGTGAGGAAGAGTGTAAAGCACGAAGGGTGATGTCGTGCCATTTTATTTATATTGTTTATGATTGTGTGTTATAATGAGGTCATGGCGTGATGGGTGGTTCCGTGCAGGCGAGGATGAGGGACGTGCATTACGTTTGATATCAGTTTTCCGTGTATATGTTCATGTCTTTACCTTGAACTGTTATTGTCATAATTATAGACCTGATGTGATTTGTTGCTATTATTTTGTCATTGATCTCTATTTCAATTGTTATTGCGTTGCTCATACCATCTACTTGCTTAACTTGCAAATACTATGCCTAGTTCCTGCTTTTATAAATATACTCATGTTGTATCTATTCTGTAGCACTTTGTATAAGCCTCCCACCATGTTAGCTATTCATGCCCTTACTTGTCAATTTGTATAGATCATGTATTTCGGTCTTATTTGTTATATTTGTACTTAGGCCTCCAATATGCTAGTTAATTGAAGTTGATATTCCTTGTTTTCCAATTATTGTTATTACTCACGTGCTTTCCGCTAAGTCTTTTACTGTTGCCCACTTGTGTATCTTTGTCCATTGTTGTTACTTGCATATTTCCTACTTTGTAATTCCTGTTATTGGTATTTCTGTCATCTAGTTGGTTCTGTACTCGTACATTTGGGAGGATGAGTTGAACGCACGAAGGGTGTGGCCGTGCTAATTGATTTGTCATTAATATGATATATATATATATATATATATATATATATATATATATATATATATATATATATATATATATATATATATATATATATATATATGGTGAGGCAGAGATAGAAGCACGAAGGGTGTTACCATGCCGTTTGACTTGATATCTTGGATATACTTCTCATACCAGGAAAGATTGTTAATCTTCTACTGTGATTCCTTTTAGTCATTGTTGACTGTCTCGCCGAGTTGAATATGGTGCTTTTATTTGTTATGCTTTGAACTGCTTTTACTGTTAATCTAATGTACAGGTTATAACAATAAGCATCTTTTAACTAAAAGCCTCGTCACTACTTTGACGAGGTTAGTCAAAATACTTACCAGTACATAGGGTCGGTTGTACTGATACTATACTTCTGTACGATGTGTACAGATTTCTAGAGCAGAGATGCTGGTGATATCGGGTCTTGATTCTGAAGATGTTTGCGCATTCCGAATATAGCTGCCTCTTGTCCTTGGTAGCTTAGGTTTTTACTGTTCTGTTTATGTATCTTTCAAACAGAACGTTTATTTATTTGTACCAGCTTTGTAAATTTCAAGTCTTAGATGCTCATGAGTCGTACTACCAGGTCTTGGGTAAATTTGTAAATGTTCAGTTACATATTCTCCATTCTCTTATAATCTCAGTTGAGTTGTATTTTTTGTTAGTTGGTTTACCTAGCGGGTTGAGTTAGGTACCATCACGACTTGTGATTTTTGGGTCGTGACAAGGTGGTATCAGAGCACTAGGTTTGTAGGTTCTATGAGTCATGAGCAAGTGTCTAGTAGAGTCCTACGAATTGGTATGCTGACTTACATACCTATCTTCGGGAGGCTACTGGGCATTTAGGAAAATTTTCCCTTTCTTTTTTCCTTATTGTGTGGCCTTGTTTCAGCTTGAAACCTACGACTTTGACTCCTCCTGATTGCTCATATATGATGTTGTGCACTCAGTATTCACTATGGGTCGATGATTGGTGATGCTGCAGATAGATTACGACGGGCTATGGATGCTTGATATCATCATGATGTGTTGTCTAGCCTCAGAAGCAGATGTAGTGTTAAATCTTTTTGTTGTTCATTGTTGTATGAGGCAGGTTCCTATGTCTGGTTGGTAAGCACGGATTTGGGAAGATTGGCTGGTGGCCAGGCTATTGTGATTAAGGTGGGTTCATGGCAAGGTGTCGATTTGAGTATAACCGATGGGCCATCTCCTACATGATGAGTTTGGATCGTGTGTCTAGTATGAGGTTTCCATTCAGTGGAGTGCATATATCATCATTTCAGAGCATTTGGGGAAGTTGTTTGACTATTGCAATGATGGGCAAACGCTTGGCAGAGTCTTCGGGGTGTTTCATGATCAGCATTGCATGAGTTTTGAGTATTCGGCTAAATACTCATACGAGATCGGGGCATTCTGTGAAGATATGGTACTTTGGGTTGCTGATGGGGTGTTCTATGGCTTTGAGCTAAGTGGTGTAGTTTGCTAATGATGATCGGAGTGTAGGATCATGGGCCGTATCAGTTTCCGGACCGAGAGATTGCTAGGTTATTTCTTTAAATGGGCATATACTGGTGGAGAACGGGTTGCTCAACGCGTATTAGCTGTGTATTGAAGATCAGAATAAGATGAGTGGTTATCGAGAAGGTTCTGGCGAGTTCCAAGTCTTATGTAGTCTTTAAGGATTTTTGAATTTGTCTACGGGTGGGCTTGAAAATGGTAGCGAGTGGTAATCGGATCCGCGGTATTTCCTTGTCAAGAAAGGTCTACAAGTCAATGTTGGGATGATGCAAGAAATGGCTTTGGGTTCCCAGGAAGTTCCCTCAGGACGATCATATCGGATTGAGTTACTATCAGGTTGGCGGTCTGCGTGACTCGGTTGAGTTGGAGGCGATTGGTTCTGATTACTCGATTATGTGTTAACGAGTTTCAAAGAATTCATCATGGTTATGACCACGGACGGAGTTGATGTTATCTACAGGTATAGAAGCTATATTGTATGTGGTGGTGTTCGTCTAGATTGAGATAAATGAAAGATTCTCAGTTGATGAAGTGTTCAATTTGCGCAAGGTTCAGAGTTGACTATGAGATTTCCGTTGTGTTGCAAGTTAGCATGTTAGAGGCGATGCGCCGTGTGGAGTTGAAAAGTTGCATGTACAAGGTTGCGGTTTAGTTTCAGAGGGAAGGATATGAGTGATTGATGTCTCGGACAATTTCGGGTGTTTGAGGTCTTGCTAGAACTATGTGGTCCCATCGAAGTAGAGTTCGCCTGTTGGCAGGTACATTGTGTTTCGACTTATGGGTGTTTCTCCGTGAGATGATGGAGTATGAATAACATGTCAACTATTTGAGTAGCGGCGTTGAGATTTGGCATGAAAATTCTGGTATTCGTGAGGCTTAGAGACTGAATGTTCTTGTTGGCAGACTATTCCTTGATTGCGAGTTGAGAAGAAATGTAGAGGATTGGATGATTGACGGTAGATGTTATGGAAAGGTTGCTATAGACATTTGGAAGGTTTATTACATGTTTGAGGAAGATCGAAATTTGGTTTGGAGATTATTTTGAGCCTAATGAGAATGTGTATTCTGTATCGGATCGGACCTGTTTGTTTTTGTGCAGTTATTGCCATATGCATATCATCGGGTGGAATGGATGTCATCCACACCTTGGTTTATGTTATATGTTTCTCTCTTATAATATGGCGGGATGTGAGGGTTACATGATTCTTCGCACGCATATTGTGATTTAGTTTAGGACTCATGGCATTATGGGCAAGGTGACCTTTGTGATGTTGATTTGCTTATTGCACCATGGTTGTGCTTGTCCTTCTCAATATTGTTTGTTCCTAATGATTTTTCCCACAATTATATTTTGTGCACTCGGTTGTGCTTGATACTGACGCACATGTGATCAGTGAGCCCGAGTATTATGGCTCGATGGGCACCCTATATGGATTGATATGATGAGATCGGGTTGCACGCCGCAACGGTATAGTGATGAAATGTGGCTCCTTATTTCTATTTCGTGTATTTTGCTTTCACCTTGTTGAGAATTGTTCATAGTAAAATGCTAAAATTTTCCTGCCTGCTTAACTTGCTTAGTAGTTTTCTTATTTAGTTTTCTTACTGTTATCTGTCATGTCTGAATTATTACTTGTTAGTGTACGGAACCGGATTGTGTGTGGCTCCAATTGATTATTGTTGGCACTTGTCGGTGGTGATGCTTGTATTGGCTGAGATGAGGTTTCTAGACCTGAGATTTGTGCTATTGTATTGGGATGAGGAAGGTTTGGAAGAATGACACTATATGCTATTGAGGATTTGGATAATGGCCCTGGTCAGGCGAGTGAGTTTATTGGCTTATTGATCAGATGAGTGGTTAGGCGGTTATGCGTGTTTCTTTCATCATCGGTAGGGTATGAAGGTTTTGAATGAGGTTCTAATCGATAGGAGGTTTTCTACCGGCACCGGATTTGTTTTTGGGCAGTAATGGTGGTCATCAGTTCCTACTGTGAGTGCCGAAGTGGTGGGGTATATCATGTGATTATATCTTGGGTTATGGTTATGACTTGATACAGCTTGTTCAGGCTTATACAATGTGCAGATGATGGTTTCGGGTCTCGTAATGAATTTCGGATGATAGAGATTGGGTTCTAAGGTTTAAGTACCAAGGTTGAAGTAAGGATCTCTAGTTATGTTGTGTTGGCGGGCTTGTATGAAGCAGGGTGACGTGGGATCACCCCTGGTTTATGCTTAGTAAGGTTACACCGTGATTTGATAGCTTTGGAATGACTCCTGGCACGTTCGAGAACGAACGTATGTTTAAGTGGTGGAGGATGTAACGACCCGACTGGTCGTTTTGAGCATCTGCACTTCTCTCTGTACTTTACGGGCGTGAGTAGGTCCGTATGATGTGTTTTGACTTTTTGTGAATCGCCGGTTTTGGTTTTCGGGTTATCCGGGACTGATTTGGAAGAATGATACTCAACTAGGGAGCTTTAAATTTGAAAGAGTTGACCGAGTTTGACTTTTTAGTATTTGACCTCGGATTGGAATTTTGATGGTTCTGTTAGCTCCGTTGGGAGATTTTGGACTTAGGAGCGTGTCCGGATTGTGATTTGGAGCTCCGTAGTTGAATTTCGCTCGAAATGGCGAAAGTTGGATTTTATGAAAAGTTTGACCGAGAGTGGACTTTTAGATATCTGGGTCGAATTTCAATTCCGAAAGTTTGAGCAGGCCCGTAATGTCAAATGTGACTTGTGTGGAAAATTTGAGGTCAATCGGACGTGATTTATGGGTTTTGCCATCGGTTGTGGAAGTTTGACGTTTTAAGTTCATTGATTTTTGGATTGAGGCGTCATTCGCCGTTTCGAAGTTGTTATGTGTGTTTTGAGGCCTCGAGTAAGTCCGTGTTATGTTATGGTACATGTTGATATGTTTGGACGTGGTCCCGAGCCGCTCGGGTGAGTTTCGGATAGGTTTGGGTTGTGTTGCGCTCGCTTTTTTGTGTTTCGACGTTGTTTCTTCAAGCATAAATGGTACTACATTAAGCAAATGAGCTCTAATTTCTGTTTTTATTGAAGCAGTAGATCCGTATCGTAATTACAAAGCCATAGCAAAAAGAATCGTCGAATTTGGACATCGTATGAGGAGTTTATGGTCATTTACTAAGAATTTGGTTGCCAGATTTTTCAGGTTAACTACGAAATTGCTACTGACTTGGTATTTAAAAATCTACACTATATCCAAATATTGAAACCAACATATCTCCTTCAATATAATGTCAAATGGAGTGATTCAAAAGCCTAACTTGACTCGAATTTCACAAGGAATCCATTAGAGGCATCAAAAGTGAGTTTCAAGATCATTTGAAACAAGAAACGAGGCAGAATAGTGTTAAAATGAGGGTTTGGTTTATTTAACATATTTTGAGTTGGGGAGCTCGGAATTGGGCAATTTTTGAGGCGATTTTAACCATATGAATTTGGTAAGTGTTCTCTACTCATTTTTGGTTATATTCCATGAATCTATCTTCGATTTTATATTTTGGTTGATGAATTTTAAAGAGGAAATTGGGGGGTTTGGCCTAAAGATTCATAATATGAATTTTTGAGTTTTGAACATCGATTTGGAGTCAGAATTGAGTGAAACTAGTATGGTTGGACTCGTAAATTAATGGGTTGTTGGATTTTGTGAGGTTTGCCGGGTTCCGAGGCGTGGGCCCGGTTGTGATTTTTGGCTGGATTTGGGATTTGACTTAGGATTCGATCTTTATCATTTGGAATTGTTTCCTTGGGCTTTATTTGATGTATTTGACTTTCTTTTGGATATTTTTGAGCCGTTCGGAGGTCACTACGCGTGTGATGGCATTTTGGAGCATCGCTTGGCTTGCTCAGTATTGTAATTGGCTTGTTCGAAATAAGTTTCTTGCCTAACTTTGTTGAGGGATTTTTTCCTCCTATTTGACACTGTTTGCTACATGCGGGGGTGATACATATGTGAGGCGACGAGCGTATATATATGTGCCAGGTTTAATCATGCTCGGGGGTAGATTATGTTAATTGCGTCTTGTAGATTACATAACCTTCTTGCTTCATGCCTCACTTGACTTCTAGATATTAAGAACGTAGTGTTAAATGTTAAAATCGAGACTTAGCCTAATATAACTTGATGAAATTTGATGGAAATTCTGAGAATACATTGATGTGTCTAATTCGGTCATCTCTATGCATAATCATTAATACGTTGCTACGGCTGATATTTTGAGATGCTAGATTCCATACTTGTGTAGTTGATAAATTGTGAAATTTGTGGAAGTACTTGAATTATATGGCTCCTGAGGGTTCATTGAATCATTGTTGGCTTGGAAAACAAAGATTGAGAATTTGTATGGAATATTCGTTTGAATACTTTCCTCAATGTTATTTATACTTACCGCCTTGCCATTTTATTGATATTCATATACTTGGTAAGGAAGAGTGTAAAGCACGAAGGGTGATGCCGTGCCATTTTATATTCATTATCATGTGAGGAAGAGTATAAAGCACGAAGGGTGATACCGTACCATTTTATATTCATTATCATGTGAGGAAGAGTGTAAAGCACGAAGGGTAATGCCGTGCCATGTTATTGAGAGTAAAAACACGAAGAATGATGTCGTGTCATTTCATTTATATTGTTTATGGTTGTGTGTTATCGTGAGGTCATATCACAATGGGTGTTTTCGTGCAGGCGAGGATGAGGGACATGCATTATATTTGATATCAGTTTTCCGTGTATACGTTCATGTCTTTACCTTGAACTGATATTGTCATAATTATAGACCTGATGTGATTTGTTGCTATTGTTTTGTCATTGATCTCTATTTCAATTGTTGTTGTGTTGCTCATACCTTCTACTTGCTTAACTTGCAAATACTATACCTAGTTCCTGCTTTTATAAATATACTCATGTTGTATCTATTCTGTAGCACTTAGTATAAGCCTCCCACCATGTTAGATATTCATGCCCTTACTTGTCAACTTGTAAAGATCATGTATTTCGGTCTTATTTGTTATATTTGTACTTAGGCCTCCAATATGCTGGTTAATTGAAGTTGATATTCCTTGTTTTCCAATTGTTGCTATTACTCACGTTCTTTCCGCTTAGTCTTTTACTGTTGCCCACATGTATATCTTTGTCCATTGTTATTACTTGCATATTTCCTACTTCTTAATTCCTGTTATCGATATTTCTGTCATCTGGTTGGTCTGTTACTCGTACATTTGGGAGGATGAGTTGAACGCACGAAAGGTGTTGTCGTGCTAATTGATTTGTCATAAATATTGTGTATATATATGGTGAGGCAGAGATAGAAGCACGAAGGGTGTTACCTTGCCGTTTGACTTGATATCTTGGATATAGTTATCATACCAGGAAAGATCGTAAATCTTCTACTATGATATTGTTGACTGTCTCGCCGAGTTGTATAAGGTGCTTTTATTTGTTATGCTTTGAACAGGTTTTACTATTAATTTAATGTACAAGTTATAAAAATAAACATCTTTTAACAAAAGCTTCGTCACAACTTCGACGAGGTTAGTCAAAATACTTACCAGTACATGGGGTTGGTTGTACTGATACTACACTTCTGTACGATGTGTACAGATTTCTGGAGCAGAGATGCTGGTGATGTCGGGTGTTGATTCTGAAGATGTTCACACATTCTGAATATAGCTGCCTCTTGTCCTTGGTAGCTTAGGTTTTTACTATTCTGTTTATGTATCTTTCAAACAGAACGTGTATTTATTCGTACCAGCTTTGTAAATTCTAAGTCTTAGAAGCTCACGAGTCGTACTACCAGGTCTTGGGTAAATTTGTAAATGTTCAGTTATATATTCTCTATTCTCTTATAATCTCAGTTGAGTTGTATTTTCTGTTAGTTGGCTTACCTAGCGGGTTGAGTTAGGTGCCATCACGACTTGTGGTTTTTGGGTCGTGACATTGCGGGATGGTTCTCTCATTTGAGTCATTTTCCATTATTGATTACGTTTGAATTGTTGCTTATTGGTGCACGGATTGTACGGTTTATGGCTTTAGGTTGTATTGATGTAGCATGTCAATAGAGGTGTTGTGTTTGATGAGATAGGTCATTAGACCTATAATGGCTATTATCGGATTTGATTGCAGTATGTTTGGAAGAATAATATCGGAAGTCAGCTTAGGATTTGGCTTTGGTTTTTGTCGGACGAGAGAGAAAGCTCCATGACCTGTGGCTCTGGTGAGTGGTTATGGGTTTCTGCGTGTTTCTTTCATCATCGGCAGTGTAAGAAGGTTTTGAATGAGATTTTATTTTATATGAGGTTTACTACCAGTATCAAATTTATTTTGAGCAGCTATTGTGATTGAGAATTATTGCTACGAGTATACGAGTGGTGTGGTATATCATGTGATTACATCTTAGGTTATGGATATGAATTGATAAAGTTTGATTAGACTTATACACTGTGTAGATACGAGAATTCGGGTCTTGAAAGGATGCGGATGCTGGAAATTTGGGTTCTAAGGCTTACGGACTAAGGTTGAAGCAATGATCTCCAGTTATGTTGTGTTACCAGGCTTATATGAATAGGTGTAATGTGGGATCACCTTCAGGTATGTGCATGGCAAGGTTACACGACGATTTAATGGCTATGGAACGATTCTAGACACGTTCGAGGACGAACGTATGTTTAAGTGGGGGGAAATGTAACGACCCGACCAGTCGTTTTGAGCATTTTCGCTTCGCTCGGTGGTTTGAGGGCATGAGTAGCTCCGTATGATATATTATGACTTGTGTGTGTCGCCGGTTGTGGTTTTTCAGGTGATTCAAAATTGGTTTGGAAGAATGAATTTCAATTTTAAAGCTTTAAGTTGGAAGAGTTGACCAAGTTTGACTTTTGAGTATTTGACCTCGGATAGGAGTTTTGATGATTTCGTTAGGTCTGGATGAAGATTATGGACTTGGGCGTATGCGTGGATTCGCATTTGGATTTTTCTAGAAGGTTTCGGCACTAATTGGCGAAAGTTGAAAATTTGATGGTTTGGAATGTTCATAAGTTTGATTGGAGTTGACTTTGATGATATCGTGTTTGAATTGTGGTTCCGGGATTTGGAATAGCTTCGTTATATCATTTGGAAGTTTTGAAAAATTTGAGTTTATTCCGATTTGATTTGATAAGGTTCGACACGCGCTTTGAAAGTTGAAAGTTCAAAAGTTCTTCAAGTTCGATTTGAGGTGCGATTCGTGGATTTTATGTTGTTATGCATTATTCGAGGCCTCGAGCAGGCCCGTGTTATATTATGGTACTTGTTGGTATGTTCAGGCGAGATCCCAAGGGGTTCGGGTGAGATTTGGATCACTTTCGAGCCATTTTCTCTCATTTTGAATTGCTGGTTTTTGATGTCTGCATTGAATCGCGTTCGCGTGGGAGTCATCACGATCGCGAATAAGAAATTGGACTGGGCTGTTTTATCTCTTTGTATTTGTGAGTATTGAGTCGCGTGCGCGGCGTATGTGGGACTTGAGCTTCGTGTTCGCGTTTGCGGTGGTGAGCTGGTAGCCAGAGCACTCTTCTTCGTTTCTACGAGACGTGGGTCGCGTTCGCGTTGTGTGGCATCTCTGGGCGTCGCGTTCACGTGGGAAGAATCGCGAAAGCGTAAGGCATTTTTGGTCAAAATTTATTTTGTTTATCGCGAATGCGATGGTTTGCCGCGTTCGAGAAGGGTTCGCTTGGGCGGTGCTTATAAGTGCTCTATTTCGAAGGTTTTGGACATTTTAGCGTATTTGGAGCTATGGAGCTCGGATTGAGATGATTTTTAGGCGATTTTCACCATACAGATTGGGGTAATTATTTTTTACTCGGTTTTAATTATATTTCATGAATCTATCCTCGTTTTTGGCATTTGGTTTATGACATCAAAAGAGAAGTTGGGGGAGTTTTGTCCAAAATTTCATAAAGTGAATTTTCGAGTTTTGAGCATCGATTCGGAGTCAGATTTGAGTGAAACTAATATGGTTAGACTCGTAATCGAATGGGTTATCGAATTTTGTGAGTTTTGTTGGGTTCCGATATGCGGGCCCAGATTTGACTTTTTGGTTGATTTTGGGCTTTTGATTAAAGATTTCACCTTTATTGATTGAGATTATTTCCTTTGGCATTATTTGATATTCTGGAGTTGCTTTTGGCTAGTTTCGAGCCGTTCAGAGTCGGTATGCGCGAGATGGCATTTTTGGAGTATTATTTTTGCTTGCTCGGTATTAGATTCGGCTTGTTCGAGGTAAGTAATAGTTCTAAACTTGGTGATGAGGATATGAAATACTAAATATACGTATTATTTGTTCGGTGTTGAGGTGACGCGCATGCTAGATGAGGGCGTGTGGGCATGCACCGTGTGAATTGTGAGTCGGTTGATTCTGTGGTATTGTGTAGTGACCCAATCTTGCCTCTATCCATGAAATTTCTACGTGCTAGAGTAATTGAGTTGTGATCCATGTTAGAAACCATGTTTAGGTTATATGCTTATCCATTTGGGACCCACTGAGGTTATTTTTGTTGTTGAGTTATTTGCTTAAATTGCAATTACATACTCAGCCATACTCATTCATTGTATATCATATCTCAGTCTTTGTTATCACTTGTCTCACATCATATTATCATTGTTTGGGCTGATTGACATGAGAATTTGTGAGGCCGAGAGACTAGAGAGGATGACGACCGAGTGAGACCGAGGGCCTGATTGTGAGTGATATTTATGGGATCGGCCTGCGCGCCATAGCATGCTTTATTTATTTATTCCATGATTAGCTTATATTAGAGCTTGGGCAGGATCTGCCCATCCAGAGTCTTACTTACCAGCAGTGAGTGCAAGTACCTACTAAGTGCGAGTGCCGAGTGATTGTGAGGACTGAGTGCATGTGAGGACTAAGTGACTGGGAGGACTGAGCGAATTGATACTCCGAGTGTATGCATACGGTTTTATCACTGCCTTGCATTACAGTTGGCATACATACTTGGCATGTAGGCATTGAGATGTATTTTCTCATGCTGTACGGTATTGTGACATTCACGACTTCACATGCACATTGACATATAGGCATAGAAATGTACTTTCCTCATGCCATCTGAAAACGAAACTTCTTATCTATTGTTGAAAGTTTTTGGGACAGTTTTCAGATTTACTCATATTTTCGTGATTTCGGTGAATGGTTTGGGTTTTACTATTATACCTGAAAAGCATGCCTATTTTCCGTATCTGTGAACAAACTGAGCATTGTATCTTTGAGTTATTATTTGTATTATTTTATTATATCATTACAAGTTGTTCTGGGCTATTGGTGTTGGACTCTGACCGTTGTCCAAGCCCGTCATTGCTTTCAACATATGGTTAGGTTTGTTACTTATTGAGTACATGGGGTCGGTTATACTCATACTACACTTCTGCACCTTGCTTGCAGATTTTGGATGTTGATGTTGCTTTGTATGGCGGGAGCTACAATTAATGGTGTACCTGCATTCTAGTCATAGCTGTCTCTTGTACTTGGTAGCTTTAGAATTATTGATCTGTTCATGTACATTTCAAACAGATGATGTATTTATTTCATACCAGCTTTGTAAACTATAAATCTTAGAAGCTCATGATTTGTACTACCAGTCCTTGGGAAGTGTATAAAAGTTCAGTTATTTCATCATTTGGTTTCCCAGTAAACCTCATTGAATTGGATTGTTGTTAATTGGCTTTGCTAGCGTGTTGGGTTAGGTGCTATCAGGACTAGTTGGATTTTGGATCGTGACACAAACGACACCTAAGTAGGGATGTACAAAGAAAATCGATAAACCGTACCAAATCGATAATCCGAGTCAAATCGGAAAAAAAATCCAATTTTCATTTGGTATTGGGAAAAAAACCTGACCATAATTGATTTGGTTTGGTTTTAACTAAAAAAAAGTCAAATTGAAACCAAACCAAAACCCGCAAAAAATTGAAAACCTGAGAAAAACCGAGATTGAACGACCCGCTTGTTGGTTTGGTTTGGTTTATAGATTTAAAAAATACGATACTATTAGTTTGGTTTGGTAATTAAAAAATCCGAACAAATCCGACCTATATATGTACACCCCTATCCCTAAGTGTTTACAAAGTGCTTCACTAACAAAATCAAACGACATGAACCAGAGAAGTAAAGTATTTATCGGCCCAATATTTATAAGCAACATTCTAACTTCCAATCAGTATCAATGAATTTCAATTCATGTTTAGTTTAATACTATGCTAGATTGCTAGTGCAACATATTGACACATAACTTTTGGTTTTTAAAAAACCTTTGTTCAGGTTTCTTACATGTTATTCTAATTTTCTCTGTTTTTATAAATGTAAAGCTAGAGACTTTTAAATATGAACCGTGCAGTAAATATCAAGGCAATTGTAGAGTAATTATATCCATCTCCTTCAGCATTTGAGCACATTCTTAGAGCACATTTAATGATTTGAGGCAACATTAGAACATGCAATTTTGTGTCTAATATTATAAGCTCAAACAAGGGAAAGGGACTGAAGGGACAATGGAAATTTGAAGTCCAGCTAGAATAATTTTGGAAGGAATCCAGAAATGCAGAGACAGAGAGCAGTTGTTTGAACCGTGTTTCCACGTGATGACAATGTGGACCTGTTGCCCAGTGTTGCCCTTTTTCAGACCACAACCATAGTGCTTCCCCTTATTACTTTTGTCAATTGTGTCTAATATCTACTGTCAATACCCCAGGTCCCTAGTTATTTCTAACTTTATTTAATTTCTTCCTATAACAACTCCTACTTTATAATTCGCTTCTTTGTTTTCTTTCTTCATATTTCTGTTTTCACAAAAAATTAAGTTAGTTGCTAATTTTGGTGTGCACCATCTATTTCCTAATGCTAATAACAATGAGCGGAAGATCTATTATTGCATGTTGCTTGATTTATTTTTATGCTATCTGTGACATACTTGTATTGGTAGAAAAAAAGACATGACACGTGGAACATCAGTAAGCTGACGAGGTATGATGCGTGGAACGCCGATATAGCGACAAGTGTCATTCTCAATTAACTGAGTTAAGAGATCACGGAAGGTACGGGAGAAACACCCACGGGACGACACGGAGAAAAGAACCGGAGCTGATAGTTGTCAGAAGGGAAACGAGAACGAAACGAATGAAAACTATAAAGAAGGGAAGATGCACGAACCAAAAGTAAAAAAGGAAGGAAAATCGAAGCAGTTACAAGGAATCTTTAGTCATAAATGTGCCAGTTATGGATATATATGGTAACGGGCAACCAATATAATTAATACCATTAATAAATCCAAATTAAGTTCGGGAACTGTTATGATTGTAAGCTCATATATAAAGACGAAAATCTCATTTGTAAGGACACGTTACGATTATTACTGAAATACATACTATTTCTTTGCTTACTCTACAAGTTCTAAGTCTTGATTTTGAATATTGATTAATAGTTCACTCTCTAACTTTTCTTTGTTAATCATTTTAATTTTACAATATATTCTTCCTAAAATTGTTAGAAAAGTGAAGTGAATCTTGGTTATCAGTAACCCGTTTTTTCTAAATATTGACTTCGACCGAAAAAATTATTTTTGGTTAAACAAATTGGTTCTGTTACCGGAGATCTGATAATCTTTTCACTTTCCAAATTTTACTTTTTTGACAACCAACTAAGTCAACTGTTAACGAGAATAACCAGCTGAACCAACAAGGTGAAACTCCACCACACCACTCACCAACGGGGTCCCCTCGGCAATCATGTGAAGGTTCACCTGAAAGGTCTACGCCACGCGCTGATGGTCAACAAGGGAACGAACAAACTGTGGAGCAACATGCTCTAAAGCAATTAATTGCGGAACACGTAAATAGTGCACTACAAGCTTTTGTGAGAGGATTACACAATACGCCACAAACTCCCCCACCGGTCAATACAGTAACCATAGAAAACCCGCGCTCAGGGCTTGACAATTCTGGAAATGGAGAAATTCCTAACGAATCTCGTGATGAAGGGTCAGGTACAACAAATAATTCTAATTTGCAAAGTTTAGTACTAACTTTGAAGAAACAATTGAAGGAGCAAAACGATAGCATAGAACAAATACCTGGCGTACCTCCCATGATCACAGGGGTGGATATTGACAAGTATTCACAAAAACCCTAGAAGCCAAGTGCAGCACCTTTACCAATCTCTAAAAAGTTTAAGATGCCTGATATTCCAAATATGATGGAACCACTGACGCTCGAGACCACGTGACTGTGTTCATCACAGGCGTGAAAGGAAGCAATTTAACTAAGCAAGAAATCGAATTGGTTTTGGTTAAAAAGTTTGGTGAAACACTCACGAAGGGAGCATTAATATGGTATTCTCTTTTACCTGAAAATTCTATTGATTCTTTTGCTGAGGTTGCAGATTCATTTACAAAATCACATTCGGGAGCTCAAAAAGTTGAAAAAGGGATGGAAGACATCTTTAAGGTGAAGCAGGGGAGTACAAAATTGCTCAGAGAATGTGTAGATAGATTCCAGCGGGAGAGGATGATATTACTTCGAGTACCTGATAATTGGGCAGCTATGGCATTCGCGAGCAATATGAACGAGAAAAGTTCTGAAGCCACGAGAAGGCTGAAGGAAAGTTTGCGAGAATTTCCAGCAACAACTTGGAACGATGTGTACAACAGATATAGTACGAAGTTGCGGATAGAAGAAGATACGGTCGCACAGCCAATGACGAATGAAAGATCAAGGTCGTGACGGTCAGAATCAGAGAAAATGTCCGAAAAAGACAGGTACGAGCCATACATGGGACTTGCAGGGAGAGACTCTAGATCTAAACAGGAAAACACACGGTTCGAGTCAAGATCAAGGCAAAAAGGTATGAGTTCTTCTTGTAGGTTCAGAAAGGAACAAGATACCCGAGGCGAAGATTCTAATACAAAAGCAAGGATAGAGGATTATAGCTTTAATATCAGCACATCTGAGTTAGTATTTGTTTTAAAAATTTTGGGGGATAAGGTGCGATGGCCTAAAGAAATGAGATCAAATCCAAGCAAAAGAAATCCACATTTCTGGTGCGAGCTTCATAATGATCACAGTCATAGAACACAGATTGTGGACTTCTTCAGGGAAGGTCGAGCATTTGTTAAAGCAAGGCTACCTTATTGACTTGTTCGGTCAGTTACCTCCAAAAACAGACAGGAACCTCCAAAACCTCCATCACCGAAAAGAACAGTCAATGTTATAACCAGGGGAGATGAGGTCAATGGTGTAATGTATACGACTGCAAAAAAGACGTCAAAAGTCACGGTCACACAAGGGAAGCGAGTTCGCCATGTTTTGGATGGTGATAGTATAACATTTTATGATGAAGATGCGGACGACTTGATGATTCCTCACAATGATGCACTGGTAATATCTTTACTTGTACACGATACTAACGTAAAACGAGTTTGATTGATCCAGGTAGTTCAATGAATATCATTTTACTGAGGGTGGTGAACACAATGCAAGCTAATATCAATTATGTGGTAATTGCAAGCGCGTAACCAATGATGCAGACGCGAAATAGCAACTACAGGATTCGGTTGAGGACGTTGTTACAAAGACCTCAATTGAAGACATGCCAGGACACACTGATGTGGATTTGAGACTTAATGTTATTCAAGAGCCAAAAGAAAATGAAAATATCAAAACAACTACTGAAGAACTTGAAGTTGTAGTTCTATTTACACACTGGCCAGACAAAAAAGTTTACATCGGAGCAAATTTAAGTCCAGAAATGAAGGGTAAGTTGATTGAATTTTTACAAACTAACTTGGATAGCTTTGCTTGGTTCATTCGGATATGACAGGTATACCACCAGAGGTAATGACTCACAAATTAAATGAGGACCCATCATACCCACCTTTCAAGCAGAAGAAGAGGAAGCAAGGATCTTTCAAAAATTAAGTAATCCAAGATGAGGTACAAAAGCTTTTAAAATTGGGTCAATACAAGAGGTAAAGTATCATAACTGGTTAGCTAATACCGTGGTAGTTCCTAAAAGGAATGAAAAACGGCGAGCTTGGTGTAGATTATATTGATCTAAATAAGGCTTCCCCTAAAGATTCGTTTCCTTTGCCACATATAGATCAACTAAGTGACTCTACCGCAGGACATGAGCTTTTGAGTTTTTTTAGATGCATATTCAGGATATAACCAAATAAAAATAGACCCTCTAGATGAAGAAAAAACTTCTTTTATCATAGACAAGAGGACTTACTGTTATAAATTCATGCCATTTGGATTAAAGAATGCTGGAGCCACGTATCAAAGATTAGTGACTAAAATGTTTCAAGAACATCAAGGAGAAACTATGGAAGTCTACATTGAAGATATGCTGGTCAAGTCAGCGCAGGCGGGAGATCGTTCTGAACACTTATCAAACTCTTTTGAGATTCTCCGCAAGTATAATATGAAGCTAAATCCAGAAAAATGCGCTTTTAGTGTGGCTTCAGGTAAGTTTTTAGGCTTTCTCGTTTCTAATAGAGGTATTGAGGTGAATCCTACGCAGATCAAGGCTATTGAGGAAATACCAGATATACTCATGAGCAAATAAGAAGTGCAGAGATTAACAAGAAGAATAGCAGCGCTGGGAAGGTTTATATCAAAATCGTTAGAAAAGAGTTTTAAATTCTTTCCAGTACTGAAAAAGCAGAACCAGATTGAATGGACTGCTGAATGCCTGCAAGCCCTCAAGGACCTAAAATAATATCTGTAAAATCTACCTTCACAGATAGGCTTCTCATTTATCTTGTTGTGTCAGAAGTAGCAGGAAGTGCGTTGTTGGTCCGAGAAGATAAAGGTAAACAATCCCCTATTTATTACGTTAGTAAGTCTTCGCTGGATGCTGAGACAAAGTACCCTCGTTTGAAAAACTTGCTTTAGCGTTAATTATGGCATCTAGGAAGTTAAGACCTTATTTTCAATGTCATCCTATTTTTGTAATAACTGCTTTTCCCCTGAGGAACAAACTGCATAAATAGGAACTATTAGGAAGATTAGCTAAGTGGAAAATAGAACTCAGCGAGTATGATATCATATATCAGCCTAGAACTGCAATAAAATCGCAGGTTTTAGCATATTTTATAGCAGATTTTAGCACAAATTTAGTCCTGAAGCAGAAAAGGAACTACAAGTATTTACCGGAGCTAATCCGGGGACTTGGACTCTATTTACCGATGGTTCTTCAAACATTAAAGCAGAAAGCTTAGGAACCGTTCTAATTCCACCTTCGGGGGAAGTCGTAAGACAAGCAATAAAATATTATCCAATCACTAACAATGAGGCAGAATTCAAAACTGTGATTGCAGATTTGGAATTGGCGCGAGAACTTGGTATAGAGCAGATTGTGATCAAAAGTGACTCATAATTAGTGGTTAAGCAGATGCAGGGGACTTACTTGGCAAGAGAAACGCGAATGCAACAATACTTGGAAAAGGTACAAGAATTGATTAGACAATTTCAGTCGTGGAAGGACGTGCATGTACCCAGGGAAGAGAACGCAAAAGCAAATGCGTTGGCCAAATCTCGCGTATGTAACGGATGTAACGAATGCAAAAAAAGCTATCGTGATACACTTGTTTCATTCATCACTTGACCAAGACAAGAGTGAGGTAAATTTTAACAATCTAACTTGGGATTGGAGAAACAAATTTCTAAACTTTTTGCAGTATGGTATCTTGCCTGAGGACAAGAAGAAGTCACAGTTGCTCCGTCAAAATGCCGCCTGATACTGCTTAATTCGTGGAAATTTATACCGAAAGATGTTTGGCGGACCTTTAGCACGGTGCTTTGGTCCATCACAAACGAAGTATGTGATGAGAGAAGTACATGAGGGACACTGCGGCAATCACGCTAGTGGAAGATCATTGGTAAGGACATTAATAAGAGCAGGATATTTAAAAATGGAAAAATAAGCAGAAAACTTTGTAGCAAGTTGCGACTAATGTCAACGATATACCAATAACATGCACCGGCCAGCAGAGCTGTTGCATTCAGTTATTTCAGCATGGCCCTTCATGAAATGGGGCATGGACATTGTATGGTTGTTGCCTCAAGCTAAGGGAAATGTACGGTTTCTATTAGTCTTAATAAATTATTTTTCAAAATGGGTTGAAGCGGGTGTTTTCAAATAGGTGCGGGAAAAAGAAGTCAGGGACTTTATTTGGCGTAACATTATATGCCAATTTGGGGTTCCAAAGAAAATCCTGTGTGACAATGGCCCGCAATTCATAGGCACGAAAATCACAGAAATTTTTTAAAGTTGGCAGATTAAACGGATCACATCCACAACTTATCACCCTGTGGCCAATGGACAAGTTCTAAGTCTTGATTTCAAATATTGATTGACAGTTCACTCTCTAACTTTTCTTTTTTAATCATTTCCATTTTACAATCTATTCTTCCTAAAATTGTTAGGAAAGTGAAGTAAATCTTGATTATCAATAACCCGTTTTCTTCTAAATATTGACTTTGATCGAAAAAACTATTTTTGGTTAAATCATAATGTATAGATTAAAATTTGTTTATACGGATATTTGATTCATCATATCGGAACAATCATAATGGGACCGGAAGGTTGTTGAAACCAGACTATACATTAGAGATGTGCATGGCATCTATATCATGAAAAGTTCTTTCCTTTTCTACGTTATTTTCTTTTTTCAAAATTTTCTTGTACATAAGGGAGTATTACAATGTGGTGAATCGAACCCCATCAACAAAATGGAAATTCAGGTAACCAACCAACTTGACTACCATGATTTCCTCCTCTTTGACACTTCAGATCACAGTACTGTCAATGGACCTCTACTCACCCGAAAACTTTGAAAAATTGAGGAAAAAATCAGCTGTAAAATGTGCTTGAAGCTTGTATACAAACAGTGCTGAGTTAATAAGAATTTAGAATCAGTGGGCTATTTCTTTATATGTGCTTAAGTACTTTCATTTCTTTTCGCATATATGTAAGAGTTTGAATTAGATGATATGAATTCAAGTGAACACGTTTGGATTATTGAAGTCAAGTCTATATGCAGGGCAACTGCAGGCAAACGTGGCATCAACTTTTCCCAACTAAAGTGTAGATTGGTCGTATTTGTGAAAAAAGTCCCACAAAGATAATTCAGCTGTAGCAAGTGGTTATGATAGACCACAAAGAGATTTCAGTGGTAGCAAGTGGTTATGATCGATTTCACTTTTTATTTGACAATGTAAGATGTAGGTTGATTTGTTTACTAAATGCGGACTAACATTTGACGCGCCCCGTTTTCTCGTGAAAGCGGGTTTCGACATGTGACAACTCTCTTAAATGGGTGTAAAAACAGAAGAGTCATCACCTAACGATTTTAAGGTACGTTTGGACACCTACTTGTAAATAGCTCTGATTTGACTAGTATATGTCACCACAGATCGGGTAAATGTTCAAATTTTAATTACCTCCAAAAAAGATGTTAGGCACTCTTCGAGATCCACAACTGTATTTTTCGGCCGAATTTTAAGCTATGTGAAAATGTTAAATTATAAACTAAATTATCAGAAGTGAGCATACAATCTAATTCATTATCACTAAGTGTATAAGCAGTTAAAACAAGTTATTAATTGCTCTAGGTGGAGTAAGATGATCGAATATAATTTAACTACTAATAATTGATTAATTAGAAGAAGTAATACAGAAATAATGCACAGATAATAATTTAGAATGGAATAAGAGAATACTTCAATTATTGACTAACATTAATTGATAAAACCTCTTGGTTATAAAGATGTCCAACCTTAGAACTATTTAAACAAATCCTAAATCTTACTAATCACCAAGACATAGATAAGTAGACATAATTAGGGGGGTGGGGATGGAGGCTAGGTTTTTAACCTAAAGGATCACCTCACACAATATAAATATTAAATAGTACTTCAAAATCTTAAGTGCAATGATTGCTTATATTATTCAGCGAGCACAGACTATTATGTCCAGCTACCCGATTACTATCTTTAAGTTATTTACCTAAAGTGCACTAATTCAATTCTAAGTCGTGCCTACCCGTCCCATGCCAATTGTCAAGGAGGCATTGGAAAACTATAAAGGGTGGTTCTAGACTCAACCTAAGGTTACTCAAAATTAAAAGCTAGGGGCCAAATAGTTTAAACAAGTAGGACTTCAAAAAGGCACAACCAATATAAAGGGCTCGCGTTTACCTCCACAAGTAGATTCACACAAGTGCCAAGTATACTAATTAAATGGATTTTGAAGAGGTGGTAGAATTAAAGGCGAATTGGCTTATGACGTAATTTCTAATTGTAGGATTGGGCTGGACAATTTATGAATTATCGAATTACTTGATTTGGACCTAAAACATAATTTCTGGGTGAAGCTGTGAGTGGCCAGTCATGACAGTGAACAAGGAATATGAACTAATTACATGTTGAGCATATATGCATGATTTCTACGTGAATATCATAGCAAAACAGACTTCATTGTTAGGTCTTATAGGCAGGATCTTTATATGATTCCAGTCTTAGATTGTTAGGTTATGCAGGGTTCAAGCAATACAATCCTATAGAAATGATTTCTAGGCATAGGGCTTTAGAAACATAATTTTCAAAACATGGTAGAACAAACAGTTATGCAATTTTACGTAGAAGTCCTATAGATACGGTTTTTAAGTGTGCAATCCTTAGACATGATTTCTAAGTGTAGTAGCATACAGACTAACAAATTAGCATAGAGCAGGTCCTATAGGCATGATTTTTAATGTAAAGACTTAAGCACATGACATCCATACAGTGAAAAAGATAAGCAAGCAAATTAATACATAAGAATCCCTATAGGCATGTTAACTAGGTGATATTACTGGTTCATTATCCTATTAGACAAATTATGCATGCAATGTCTCATTCGTATTAATCAAAGTCCTAGGCTCACGGTATCTAAGTGAAACAGGCAAGAGAAAAATTTCCTATTGGCATGATTTGCTAATAGCAAGCAGCATATAGGAATTTAAACATCATTTACAATGACAAGTAGCAGTCAAGGATGTTTAGACTTATAGGCATGTTATTCACCCAAGAATTAAGCTATCCCAGGCCAAATTCCTTATCTCCCCCGCTATTGGCTTTACAAGTTATTACAGACCAACAAAATAGTTACAGGCCCAATAAAAAAATAGAAATACATGGGCCACAGGCCCAAGAACAAGATAAATAAATAAATAAAGTCAACCCAAGTACATCTGGGCTTTTAGAGTTTTCGGAACACGAATGACGCACATAAGTTGCGCCATAACTCAGCAGCAGTAAAAAGAGTCCCTAGTTGAAGGTATTACTCGACTGATCTCGGAGGTAGGTATTACCAGACCATATGCTTGACAAGTTAAGTAACTAGGGTCGACTGGACATACATCTAGAGGCAGACTTTCTAAGTGCTCATGATAGTGTATATTATAGCAAATAACCAATCAACATAGTGCAAAGAGGAAGAATTTCATGCCAAACAACACAAGTAATGAATTGAACCTTGTACGCTATTCTCTATTACGCTTGTTATTAGTATAAACAAGAACGCCTACAACATAATATATCAATCTTGCCTAAATGGGTAGCTAAAGGTTCATAAACAGGTTCATTGTCAACACACACAAAAAAATAGTTTTCAGGAAGCCTGAATACACACGCTAATGTCCCCAATTTCAGTTTCTATTTGTGATTAAGAACAGTAGGAGCAAAAGTTAGCAAATCTAAAGGTCTGACTCAGCATGGCAAAGAACACAAGTGAGGTATCCTAACAATTAATATGAATCCTCAGCCTTGATCAACTTCTTAGTATGATAACTTGGTTGAACAGACACCACAAGGAACAAACTAAACAACAATTCGAATGATAATCCTACATAGTCAATTAACTAAACCTAATTGCACAGACAAGCATCACGTAGCCATGGTTCAATAAAAACATTAGTAGTAGCACTTTCAAGAGATGAGATAGTGGCAAGAATTCCCCTATGAGCATGCTTTAACTACGAAATCTGGACTTAGAACAACATAATTTGTAAGCCATTCATGATAGCTAACATTAAATCAAAAGAATAGAGATTGAAGAGACTAACCAAGCAGAGCAGTAACTAAAGCAAGAAATAAAGATTGAAAGAGACCCAAATTATATCTCTAGGACCTCTGAATCCCGGCAAATCAGAGTTCACAAGGACCTCTTGGGATCCCGAGAAGTGCTTATGTCAAGAAAAGGTCTAAAGACTTAGTACCTGGTGGCCTTGGCTTTCAGCTGACCACAAACCAACCAAACAAACAGTAGAACCAAGTAGAACCAAAATAACACTGAACACAGAACAATATGTGCGAGTTATAAGTGTAAGAACATGAGTGTCCTACCCTACATAGGTTGAGTAGTATGAAATATTACCATATCTGAGTTGTAGGCACCCACGAAAGGTAAGAAAATCTTTGATTTGCGGGGAATGAAAGGGAAAGGGCGAGAAGGATTTGTAGCTTCTAGGGTTCATCGTGAGAGAGAGATAAGAGAAAGCAAGTGAGAGAGGAAATGACATTCGGGTTAGGGGTTTGGCTGGATAAGAAAACAGGGGGGCTGTGAGCCGTTGGTTATTTGAGATCAATGGCTAGGATTAAAGGGGGTGTTGTGTCGGGTGTACGGGTGGAGGTCGGATTTGGTTGGGTCAGAGTCATGGGTCATCTGGTTGGGCTTGGGTGGGCTTGGGCATTTTAGACATTTTTGGTCCGAATTTTGGTCCTTTATTGGGCTAGATTTTGAAACATATAAAACTAATAAAAAAAAATGACTAACAAAGATATAAAAAAATGCTATTTATGAAATTAAGGACTTTAAATAGTAAATTATGATTATAAAAATATAAAAATTCTATTTTGACCTATATAATGTAATTATTGTAAAAATATAGGCTATTATTACAAATAATATGTAAATGATATAAAAATGCAAATATAATAATATTAAATGATATAAAATGTCATAAAGTATGCATAAAGTATTATAACAAATGCAAATACCTAGTTTGGTCAATTGTCGCCCATAAATAATTTTTAAAAAGTAGTGAATAAATATTTAATCAATTATAAATGCTAGAATCAATTAAGAATACTTGCACTAAATCTCTATAGTAATAATTTAGAAAATACAATGAAGATTGTAAATTGATGCTTAAAACATATCTTTGAGTAATAATGCCGGAAAATATCTTATAAACAACACCTTAAAACCTAAAAAAATACTCATTGGCCTGTACTTTCCTTCACAAGTCGTTAGTACATGCCTTTGGCTTCGGTGCAATCTCTTTACTTGACCCTCCTTGAGCAAGATTCTCCGTCGTGTACACTCTTCCTGTTCTAGTCATTCCTTGAGCGACGCCTGCTTCTTCCACCTTGGCCTTTCCCTTTCTTCTGGCTTCAGCCACATAGTCCTATGGAACAGCTTTAGAGTGATAAGTAGGTGATGTAGCTATCATCACAATGAAATATGGCCTAGGTATGGCCACTTCAACTTCAAATAGTGCCTTGGCTTGCACCAGAACTGGCGAGGGTACTACAAGGGATGCCACAGCAGTGTTTCCCCCCTCCCCGAATAAGACTAGTGGACCCTTCTTGGTCTCATTCTTTATTAGTTTCAATCATATTTATTCCATCACCCCTGTGGTTAGGAAGGTTGTTGTTGACACTGGGTGTAGGCTCCTTCAGTTGTATCTTTTTGGGATCAATCAGCATTTGAATCTTATCCTTCAACATGCGATATTGCTCAATGGTATGCCCTTTCGTGATAGAGTGGTAGACACATATTTTGTTAGGGTTAATCCACTGAGCTGAGTTTTCGGTTCCAGCTGAAGGAATAGGGGTGATGCAACCGGCAGATTTTAGTCTCTCATACAATTAGGTTATAGGTACAGCTAGAGGGGTATATTGCTTGGGAGGTCTTCGGTCAAGTTTGGCTCGGAGTTTAGGGTAGTTCTGTCGGGCAGATGGGGGTCAGTGATAGTATGTTAGCTGGGTATTATAGGTATGGTAGGTGGTGGCATGATAATGGTATTGTGGGGACGAGGGATGATATATTGGCGGGGTGATTGATAGGTGAGTGGAGATTTGGCCCTGGGCTACCATCACGGACCAAACTTCCTTTATCTTCGAGTTTCCTCCGGACTGTAAGGCAATATTAGTAGCTTGCAAAGCTTCAAAAATTGGTGACCATGCCACTCTTGATACCTTCTTCAATTCTTTCTCCTACCTTAATGATGGCAGAGAATTTGTAATTTTCTATGAACATCAATCTTTCATAATATTGCAGGTCCTGAGCTCGTATAAAAGAACTTATTCATTTGTTCTTGTTCTAGTAGTGGCCTTACTTTAGCAGCTTCATATCTCCAACAGTAGCATACTCACGGAAGGTTTCTGTGGGTTCTTCTTGAGGTTTTGAATGTAGAACACGTATGGAGAATTTTCTGTATTGAATCTAAACCTATCCTAAAATCGGACGCCATGCTCACCTAGCTAGACCGCTTCTTCTATTTTTGAATGATATACCATGACAAGGCATCGCCTTTGAGACTTCATAAAAACAACGAACTTGCTCATTTTTACCCACGCCTATGAGCTTGTCGCAATAAGTTCTTGGGTACGCTTTGGGATTGATCTCGTCCAAGTCACATCTCTATTTAAGGTTATGAAACGATCGATGCAATAGTAATACCCAACAAGGAGTAAGGGTCGATTTTCCACAGGGAGATATGAATGGGACTTAGGGGTATATATTATAATGTATGAGCTTGAATTATCTCAATTTGCACTTCCACAAACTTGGAATTGTTTCTAGATTTAATTTAAACTAAAATTTCAAACTAAGAAATGAAATTAGGAAATAGTTGTTTTGTTGTTTCTTAAATGATATTAGAGGCATAGGGCTAAGACCTTCAACTAGTTATTTGCCTAATAGGTTGTAAACTTTAAAGCTTGTTTTATTGGCTGGTGTGTATTATGGCTTTCAACACTCAATTACCCGCTCAATACCTCTCGATCAGAGAGTGACTTTGCCCAATATGGCTTTCTCAAGTCCTAATGGGTGATGCACAAAACAGTTAATAAAATCTCAAGTCGTGTTTTACTATCTCTAGGTTAAACCCTTTAATTGGGATTATCAATCTCTCCATTGATCCAGTTTCTTGTTAGCCGAAATTTTCTAGACTAAGTCTCTCTTTCTCAAGTAGAAACCAAGTCAAATAGGCATGAACTGATATTTGCAACCATTAATTCTACAATTAAAAGCAAGAACAAGGCTAAATAATAAACACCCAACCATAAAAATCTAGCTACTCATGCTTAAAATAGAAGAAGTAGAAGAAGAAATGATAATTAAACCCATATTGATAATTAAAATGATGAAATCAATGTTCAAAAAGCTAAAAATAACAAAAACTACGAAAGAGAGTAAAAGAAATCCTCTACTGTAGCAGCTGATGTCAAAACTTAACCTAAAAAAGTAAAACTCTTCTATTTAACAGGGCTGGAATTTTAGGACGAAAATGCCCTTTCGGAGGTTCTGCGGCCGCACAATTCCATGTGCGGTCCGCACTTTTCTTCAGTCTTGACAAGGTTGGAAATCTGCGGCCGAATAATTTTGGACTGCGGCCACACTGCTCTTTTTCTGCGGTTCGCACAATAATGTCTGCGGCAGCACCTTGGTCTTCTGCGGTCCGCACAAATGTGACTGCGGCCGCGTAGCTTTTCTTCTACGGCCGCACAATAATTGTGCGGTCTGCACTTTTGTCTGACATGTGATGCAGGTTCTCTGATGTTTTGTTCTAACCTAGTTTCTGCAGCAACACATATCATGTGCGGACCTCACTTTGCACATTTCTCTGATGGGAATTTCTTCACAACTTGCGGCGACAGATGATAATCTGTGGTCCGCACTCCTGAGCTTTTGTGCCTGTTTTTGTCCTTGAGTTCAGATTACTCCTTCTAGAGTTGTATTTCATCTTGGGAGATTATCTTCCAATATTCCCGCAATTTAGCATATTTCATCAGTTTTCGGGAACACAATTAAACGCTTTTGGACTAAAACGAAAGCTAAAAGGCGCTAATAAGTAGTCAAAATCCCCACTTATCAACTCCCCCAAACTTAAGCTTTTGCTTGTCCTCAAGCAGATAAGGTAATTTCCACATCCACAAGTTAAGAGCTATTCCGGCTAATCAAAGATGTATCAATCGCACATCAATTGGGACCAACAATTACCCACAAAACTTATGAATTATCAAGAAGGCAACGGGTTAAACTTTTAAGCACATATAGTTCTAATATGACACTTGAGAATCATGAGTTGACTTTATTCATCAAGGAAGCTCACTCTTTCATGTAGGTCAATGTGGATCCCAAACTCCTCCTCCTCTACTCTCCATTTGCATATCTCACTTAAGAATATAGCACTCAATTCAAAGATTTGTGAAAGGTTCGCTCATCTCTCTCAAAAGAATGTCGCAAGTACGACTTTAAGTACCATAGGCTTGCCCCTCATATAAATCACAACTAATGTAAGCTCACTCGGCTTGAAATCACGTAGGGCATTTTCGGAATGCAATGAAGACTTTAGGACTAAGGTTGGATATGCTATCATAGAATGGGTTCATCTTTCCTTAAGCACTCAATTTTCTCTTATCGGCTCATGCTTTGCCAACTCTTTGAGGCATTTTCTTTTCCTTAGGAGAACTAGAGAGACTTAACATCACTCTTTCTTGGTCATGATATTCATTTTCTCCTTCTTTGCTTTCTCCATGATTTGCATCATTACTTTTCTTTGAATCCCTTCAACTCTTCAACTTATTCACTTTCTTTTTGCATTTTTCTTTTGCCTTTCCTTCTCTTCATTTCTTTTCTCTTTTTGTGCCTTGATACCTTTTTCAAACTCCTCATCTGTCCCCCAAACGTACGTTTTTGTCAATTATTTCACAAGAGTGTTAAGGAAAGCTCGGGTGCCAAGAGAGAGTCCTGACAAAACGGGTAAAGGCTTGTAACATGGTTATCCAATGAGAAAGGTTTTAGGCTCAAATGGGTTGACTAGGGATAACAACATTGGTAGGCCATGGAAAATTTCAAGCGGGTCAAGGACAGCCTACAATCACTTCTCAAGCCAAGCAAAATTTAAAATTTCGGCTAGAAACACATTCGGGGCAAGTTCTAGACCATTCGCACGTTTACTTGGACTTGCAACAACAGCATCTCACCTCTCACGCAGCTGCATTGTTAAAGGATAAAGTCGAGGGCCCACAACAACCATATTCATGATAGAAAATCACTATGGTTCGATTAAACCAATCGATGATTGCCTAAGTCAAAACAAGAGTCAAAAGGTCACTAACTAGAGCTATTTCTTTCCAAAAAGCTTGTTTTTAACCATAAGCATGTAGTTTAGTATGTTGGTACCAAGTGAAGCATGTTTGCCTCTTTGAGCATGACTCAATTAGGTCTTTTTATTCATTATTACTACTATTCTTACCTAAACACCAAAAATGGACTCAATCCCACAAGAAGGTTTTCACACCATCCATCGTTAGGAAGAGTCACCCGATTCACACAAAAAATCACCTTTGTAAAGAACCGTGGCATTAAGAAAACCAAAGGCTTATTATCCAATAAAACATAAAAAGAGGCTCCACCTCTGCATCTGTAAGGTACTCAGTGATGGTGTTGGGATACGGGTTGGAGGTGTCACCTTTCCTGGCGACCACAAACATGTTGGCCGACATCACGGTACCCATATTGATCGGGTACCCGGCCATAAAAGAGGCGACTAGCACTGCCAGCAGAATCGAAAGGTTTGTTTTATTTTGGCATGGGTTTAGTCTGCTACACACGAATGTCTGCCATCCATTTGCCTCAAAATTTAGGGTGTTCCACTGAATAGCAACCCCTGCTATGATCCATGCTGGAGGAGGCCCCGGAGCTACAAGAATCTCAGCTAGCCACGGGCGAGCTGCATCTCCCAGTGCTAACTTTTCCAGGTATTGCACAGGCTCCAAATCCTCAAACCCTAAATAAGCGTTCAGGGTGTTCTGGTCGAATCTCACCTTCAGATTTGTCACTTTTTTTACCTTGGTCCCTTTCTTTATATGTTCCACATTGGCATAAAATTCCCGGACCAGGTATTCCTTGGCATCTACCACACTCTGGGTGAATCACATCCCCCCTTTTCGCTCCCGGAACTGTCTCAACACTGCCGAGTTGTATTTATCAAGGTCTTTCTAACTGAACTGATGCTGAAGAGTGAGAGATCTCACCAGCCACTCAATCTTAGGAACTCGTAAAGGCAGCCAGACCAACGAACCTATCTTCCCACATCTCTTTCTTCTTCGACCTCTCAAGGCCGGCAAATCTGGTATCACCCTCTCGGCAATCATCCGGAATATCATCAATATCCACTGTAGCAGCTGGTGCGTTAGGGGCATGTGTAGATGAAGGCTCCGAAGCCCGACTGTCACCTTCCGAATCCTCGGAAGTGCTCTCAGAGGTGGAAGGCTCGTCTCGGAGTTGATATCTTCCCTGAGCTATTGTGGCTGTGATTGAACAGCAGGCTGCTCTTGCTCTGAGTCGCCCTCCGATGCCTCCCTAGATGGGACATAAGAGCTTGATTCGGCAGGCTCTGCAGTTCTACCTCGGCCAGCTGTCACCTTTTTGGATATAGTCTTTTGAAGGGCGAGGGTTAAGGAACTCTTAGCTCACCCTCTAGAAGGTTTACCCCTCCCCTTTAAAGTGTCACCGCGGCCACGAGATCTAGCCATTTTCTGTAACAAGCAATAGCAGAAGTCAATTGTAATTCAATTGTACACAGACAATATATCACATTTCAGGACATGGGTGCAAGGTGGGGAAGTGTGGTCCACACAATTGCAAGTGCGGCCGCAAAGATGGAACTGTGGTCCGCACAATATTAAGTGCGACCACAGAATTGAAGTGGCGGTCTGCATATTTCTCAATGCGGCTGCACATTACAATGCCCAAAAACACTAACTCTCTGATGATAGAGATTGGTCTGATCTATGGCCGCACACACTTTTCTGCAGCCACGGTGGAATTTTTGCAGTCCGCACAATTTCAAGTGCGGCCGCAGAATCATGCTTGAACAATGAACCCCTATTCTTCATTTCTGCGAACCGCATAATTTCTTGTGCGGCCGCAGATTTCAAAAACCAAATCGATTAGACTTCTAGGGTTTTCAAGTTTGGAACAGATTCAACATGATATTAATAATTAAGCATGAAAATCAATTTACCCGGTCCCCATAAAGCAATTATCAATTGACCCATTACAGATTAAACCCCCACATAGTAGCAAAATTGAAATCTATTGACAAATGGCCTAATCTACCTAAAAAATATTTTAAACTAACTAAAAATTGAAAAATTCTATGAGAAATTAAGCATACCAGATATGAAGGAGTGCAACTAAATGATCACAGATGTGGATGGAGTGTGGCAGATGATTGAACAGATGATTTCAAAGTTTTAGAATTTAGAGTGCTCAGAGAGGGAAAAGCTTTGTACAGTAGCCTTAGGCTCCTATTTATACTTGCGGGTAGACTTGGGGAACAAAAGAGAAGTGCAGCCGCGAAATTCCTTTTGCGGTCTGGACTCTGTTACCTATATGCTCAATAGCCTTTATTGATATACGGTCAGCACAATTTGTGGTGCGACCACAGATTTTGGCTGCGGACCGCAGAATTCGATGTGCGACCGCAGATTGGCCATTTCTCTGACAGACCAAACTTCAGAGAGTTTGCATTTCCCCATCTCAATTTGTGCGGTCCACACAAGAATTGTGCGGCCGCAGTTACCTTCTACTGTAGCATTCAAAATTATGCGGTCCGCACAATACATGTGCTGTCTGCACTTTTTCCATACTTAGCCAATTTTTTCGAGCATAGTTTCTATAGAGCACACTCATTCCTGCAACACACTTCAAATACCGTTATCACAAAATAAGACCTATCTAAAGAAGAAGAAAATAAAAAGAAAAAGAAACATGAGTTGCCTCCCAAGAAGCGCTCGATTTAACGTTGCGGTACGACGCAGATTATCATCACTTCAAATGAATTACCGCCACGACGTGGCCATCACCAACTTTTACCAGATAATGCTTCACCCGGTGACCATTGACTCTAAACATCTCATCATTTTTATTCTTCAAGTCCAATGCACCAAAGGGTGTCACACCCACAACTTCAAACGGGCCACTCCATTTATACTTTAACTTTCGAGAAACAACTGCAACTGTGAATTGAACAACAACACAAGATCACCCTCTTTGAACTCTTTGTTCTAAATGTACTTTTCATGAAGATATTTCATCTTCTCTTTTTATAAGGACGAACTTGTGTATGCATGGTACCGGAATTCATCCAACTCGTTCAAATATGCCACCCTTAAGTTGGCGGCGACATCCCACTTATGATTCAACTTCTTTAAAGCCCACATGACTTTGTGCTCAAGTTCCACCGGAAGATGACAAGCTTTTCCAAACACCAACCGGTATGGAGACATTCCGATAGGCGTTTTGTAAGCCGTCCTATAAGAACATAAAGCATCATCAAGTTTCTCTGATCAATCAGTCCGGTTAGCATTCATTGTTTTGGACAAAATACTCTTTATCTCCCGGTTGGAGAATTCCACTTGACCACTTGCTTGTGGATGATAGGGAGTCGTGACTTTATGAGTGACACCATACTTGGTGAGTAAGGTGTTTGTTGCAAAAATGCAACCCCCCATTTCTTATGATAGCCCGCGTAGTACCAAACCTTGTGAAAATATTCTTCTTCAAGAACGCCACCACACTTCTCGCCTCATTGTTGGTTAGATCAACAGCCTCAACCCATTTGGACACATAATCAACCGCGATCAAGATGTAGGTGTTTCCACAAGACCTCACAAAAGGACTCATGAATTCAATACCCCACACATCGAAAATATCAATCCCTAAAATGGTGCTGAGGGGCATTTTATTTTTCTTTGAGATTCCACCGGCCCTTTGACATTCATCACAACGCTTAACTAGATCACTTGCATCCCTGTAAAGAGTGGGCCAATAGAAACCGCAACTTAGCACTTTGGTTGCCTTTCTTGCTCCACCATGGTGGCCACCATATGGCAAAGAATGACAAGCCCCAAGAATTTCACATTGTTCCTCCTCCGGTACACAACTTCTAATCACTCCATTCGTATAAATTCGGAAATGGTACGGTTCATCCCAATAATAGTGTTGACAATCCCATTTGAGGTTCTTCCTTTGCTTTGAAGAGAACTCATCCAGGATGATACCACTTACAAGAAAATTTGCTAGATCCGCGAACCATGGCACCTCTTTCATTGAAATAGCCAAAAGTTGCTCATCGAGGAAGGAGTCATTGATTTCAAGGCCATCATGCGGCCTCCCCTTCTCCTCCAAAGGAGACAAGTGCTCCACCACTTGGTTTTAACTTCCTTTTCGATCTTGGATGTCTATATCAAACTCTTGCAACAAAAGCACCCATCACATCAACCGGGCTTTTGAATCTTTCTTGCTCATAAGATAACGAAGTGCTGCATAATCCGTGTAGACAATCACTTTCGCACCCATCAAGTACGAGCAGAACTTCTCAATAGCAAACACAATGGCAAGGAACTCTTTCTATGTAACGGTATAGTTGACTTGGGTACTATTCCTGGTCTTACTAGCATAGTAGACCAGATGAAAATCTTGTTGATGTGTTGCCCCAAAACATCCCCTACCGCTACATCGCTTGCATCGCACAGGAGCTCAAAAGGGACACTCCAATTTGGAGTGATGATAATGGGAGTAGTAGTCAACTTGAAATTTAGCAATTCAAAGGCTCTCATGCAATCATCATTGAGGTGGAATTTAGCATCTTTCTCCAAAAGCTTGCATAACATTTTTACTACTTTAGAGAAATCCTTGATGAAACGCCAGTAAAATCCCGCATGGCTTAAGAAATCGAAGTTGGAGGTGGAAGTTTAGAAATCACCTCAATCTTTGCCTAGTCGACTTCAATGCCATTCTTTGAGATCTTGTTGTCAAGGACAATGCCTTTGTCGACCATGAAATGACATTTCTCCGAATTGAGCACCAAGTTTGTTTCTTTACATCTTGCCAACAATTTATCCAAGTTTGTGAGACAATCATCAATGGAATTCCCGAACAACGAGAAGTCATCCTTGAAGACTTCAAGGTAATCCTCTACCATGTCCGTGAAGATCGCCATCATACACCTTTGAAAAGTCATCGGTGCTTTGCACAACCCAAAAGGCATCCGCTTGAAGGCGAAAGTACCATAAGGACATGTAAAAGTAGTTTTCTCTTATCCTCTGGAGCAATAAGTATTTGGTTGTATCAGGAATACCCATCAAGGAAACAATAGAAAGCACGACCGACCAATCTATCAAGCATTTGATCTTGGAAGGGAAGTGGAAAATGGTCCTTCCTTGTGACTTTGTTGAGCTTACGGTAGTCCATACACACTCTCCACCCGGTTACCATTCTTGTAGGAATCAACTCATTTTTATCATCGGTGACCACCGTCATGCCCCCTTTCTTTAGGACACATTGAACCGGAGAAGTCCATGAACTATCGAAAATGGGGTAGACTACCCCGGCAACCAACCACTTAATGATCTCCTTTTTGACAAACTCTTTCATGGCTTCATTGAGTCTCATTTGATGTTCAATAGATGGTTTAACACCTTCCTCCAAGTTAATCTTGTGCATGCAAAATGCAGGGCTTATCCCCCGAATATCCGCCAATGTCCATCCAATAGCCTTCTTCCTATTTTGTAGCACCGCCAATGTAGAGTCTACCTGCACGTTAGTCAAACAAGAGAAAAGAATAACCGTTAAAGTAGAAGAAGGGCCAAGAAATTAATACTGAAGATGTGGAGGAAATGGCTTCAACTCCAAGATGGGAGGCTCCTCAATTGAAGGCTTTGAAGGAGGAGTTGTCCTATTTTCAAGATCCAAGGATAATTTGCGGGGCTCATAAGTGTACGACCCCATTCCTTGCAAGGAGTTCACACATTTCACGAATCCCTCCATCTCTTCATCATCAAAGTTGAGCTAGACGGCCTCCAATGTATCATCAACATTTATCACATCACTTGTTTCATCCACAATCACATCGATCACCAAGTCCACGAAAGAGCACACCTCATTGCTATTGGGTTGTCTCATGGACTTAAACACATGGAAAACCACTTTTTTATCACCAACCCGGAAGGTAAGTTCTTCGGCTTCAATATCAAATAGAGTCGTCCCGTAGTAAGGAAAGGTCTACCAAGAATAATCGGCACCTCATAGTCAACCTCACAATCAAGATTGACGAAATCCGCCGAAAGAATGAATTTATCAACATGTACAAAAACATCCTCAATCACTCCTAATGGTCTATTCATGGTACGATTGGCCATTTGTAATCTCATAGATGCGGGTCTTGGTTGCCTACATCCCAAAGTCTTGAAAACTGAGTAGGGCATCAAATTAATACTTGCCCAAGATCACAAAGAGCTTTAGCAAACTCAGAACTTCCAATGGTACAAGGAATTGTGAAATCATCGAGATCTTCCAATTTGGGAGCCATTGAATGCCCTATTGCACTCACTTGATGAGTCATTTTTATAGTTTCACAAATCATCGACCGCTTCTTTGTCACCAAATTCTTTATAAACTTTGCATAGCCGGGCATTTGCTCCAAAGCTTCAACCAATGGCCCATTCATCAATGAACTTTTTGAATTGGTTCTCGCCATTTTCCTTTGCAAGCCTTTGAGGTTATGGAGGAGGAGGCTTAGGCAATGGTGCCTTAGCTTTTTGTACTACCGTCTCCGGTATGTCAACAACGTGATCCCTAGACGGGTTCGCTTCCTCTTGAGTCTCTTCCATATTTTCATCAATATCATTATGCACTTCATCATTTGCTTGCACCTTATTGTTCGGGGTCTCATCTTCTTGTACCACTTGCTCATCGTCCGCAAGTTTCCTTTGACTTGAGGTGGGTGCTGTTGATACACAATTTTGCCCTCATATTTTTCAAAAAATATATATACTCCAAAATAGCATGTTTGCATCATTATTTAGTTTATAAACCTATACAAGCATTTTCTATAAAAAAATTATAATTTTTAAAGCTCAAAATTAATTTCTTTTACATTTTTATTATATAAATATCTAATAATTATCCCTCAAATTATTTTGGGATGACTTAATCGTCCAAATTTATTATTTACACCCACATGTATATTTTGGAATATTTTACTTTATTTTCTATAATTACATTTGTGTTTTTTTGCTAATTACACATTTTTACGGTAATAGCCTACACTTTGCAATTAACTGCAGTTATTATTTTATTTAGAGTTCAAATAACGTATCACGTGTTTACACCATTTACCTATTATTTTAAAGTAATTATTTTCTTAAATAATGTTTTAATACCTATTTAGCTAGTTTATTAATTAATTTTTTTCTTAATTTCTTTTTTTTTTAAAAGCTGGCCAAGTTCTTAAGCTAATTTTCGGACCAAAATGGCCGACCACCTAAGCCCATATCATCTCCCTTCTTAGCAGCCCAAACCAACGACCCTTTACTAAAACCCGGTCGCAACCCGTTTCTATGACCTGCCCCACTCTTTTAATCTTGACCGTTGATCTCAGAGATCAACGGCCCATAAACCATTCGCCCTTTTAACTTACTCCCTCCCCAAATGCTAATCCTCACTTCCACTCAACAGCTGCCCTTGAAACCTCTCTTCTCTCTCCTCATTAGGGAAACCCTAGCCGTCTTCCCTTTGATTCCCTCTCCTAATCCTGCTAACCATGGGATTTCGCCATTATCTGCTTACCATATTTGGGTTCTTTTGGTACTCGTCACGCGTTTATGGTATTACTTAGGTAATTTCCTAATTTTAGCAAACTATATCAGACAAGAATCAATCATAATCTTGGATATTTGGATAATATTTCGTCCATATACATGGAGGAGGCCTAATTCTTCATACTATTTGGCCGATTTTTTAGCATCGAACCCTAACTAGGGTTTGGGCTTATGATTTCTTTCCTTTTCGATTACTCTACTGATTGCATGTGAGATTTTACTCTTTTTTGTTTGTGTTTGCTTAATTTCTTTCCTTTTTTACTCGCCTAATTCAGTACTATATAAACCCCTCCCCCATTCCCTTTTTAGAAAGACTTTAATCGTTAAGTTTCGCTAAAACAACTAAAGGTTTTCACTATGTTATTCTCTTGTTTTACACTTTGGCTCTTGGCCGACTGAAAGCCAAGGCCACTGGAATTCTATTTTTGACCTTCCTGCTGCGAGCCCTGCCCTAGGTTCCTCTGAAGCCCTTGGGAAGTTTGACGCGCTAAGGTCCTGGGTTATACGGCTCTTCGTTGACATCCAGAGTGTTGTGGATTCTGTTCTTTCTTGTTTATCTATTTTTCAGTCAGTAACTGGTGAGTTCTTTAGCCTTTGCAATATTCTTTATCCTGTGTTCATGATTTGCATATTCACACCTCTAAAGTTTCATAACCTAGTGTGTTTCTAGACTATCTCTATATGCAACCTTGTTCGCATCAATTGTGTTTTGTGATATAAACCTCTTTAGCACTTGCTTATGCCTAAATCGCCAATTCTGAGATGTGTTTATGCTTAATTCGAACAATTTAGACTACTTGAAGTTCGTTTAGCCTAATATGATTGGTACTTTGAATGTTTACATTGGTAATATGGCATCAGTTTGTTTCCTGCTTTGTCCTTGGTCTCTATAGTGATTGACTTGTATCCATAATGTGTCCTAATCTAGGTTAAGACCTTCCCTCTAGGTATGATTTGCTCCTATGATTATTTTCATCACTCAGTGTGTCTTTAGCTTGTCCAATTCTGTTCTCCCTAGCAATTAGTTGGGATAGAATAGCTTCTTAACATGTGTTTCCCTATAATGTTTGACACTGTTTTGCCTTATTGGTGCGAGCTGTTCTGTTAAACTTCTGGTATTCAGCATAATTTGACCCTTAGGCTTTGAACCTGTTAAGTTAGTACTTTTTTTAATCTCATTTGGCATAGTGCACCTTTGTATATTAGTCTTGTAATCCTAGAAGTCATAATCTCCCTGCCTCCTACAAAATGATCTCTGCCCCAATATGCTAAGTGTGAATTTTTTATATCAACCTGTCTTTTGAGTTTTGTTTATCCTCTTTGCAGGTATTTTCATTGTGTAATCACCTCTGCAATGTTTGTTTCTGAAATGCAAATTCGCCTATTGAAACCCTACTATTTGACCACTATTCTTTCACTCTCATTGGTTGCCTATACTACTCTGAACCTATAACTCTTGGCCGGCTGAAAGCCAAGGCCACTAAGGCTTTCTCTATTGATCTCCCAAGTGTGAGCACTGCTCGGGGTCCATTCGAGACCTTTGTGAACTCTGACACACTAGGGCTTGAGGTTCTTTAGACATTTTCTTTACTACTAATATCTGAGTTATCTCTAACACTCAGTTCTGTCCTTCTTTCTGTTTACTGAATGTGCAAATTGACTTGTTTAAGTGACTCAATATTTGGATCATATGATCAATCCATGGCTATTTGGTTTGGTTTGAGTTCTTCTATGGTTTCTGGGCTATGTTGATGGATATAGTCCCTGTTGAGATCCGGGTGTGCTAATTGGTGGTGAAAAGAGTTTTGTTGAAGGCCTGGTGGTGTTGGGTATCTTTTTGGGCCTGTCTTGGGCATACTGTTATTGCTTGTACCACTTTTATAATTACATTCATTATTGGGCCTGTAATAATTCTGTAATAAATAATTGGGGTGTTAGTGAAATTGGGAAATGGGTATATCCTAATACTTGCATGAAAAGGGGTAGAAAGCATATCTATAGGATTTATGTGATCTATTTGCTATCTGACCTGCTATATGTATCATTTAAGGCCATTTGTGCACTATTAGAGATCATGCCATTAGGGGAATCACACACTCACATAACTAGTATCCTATCGAAGCATTAGTGCTTTATCTTCTTGTGTCTACTGCTATGTGTCGCTAGATAGCATGCCTATAGGGAATAAATTCTAATAACAGCCCTTCAATCTGCACCATACTCAATAGATATCATGCCTATAGGATTTTAACTACTTAACTCGCTATTGCATCATATTGTTCATCTAGAAAGCCTGCCTATAGGAACTAAATATATATGAAATCAGTTCCAATCGCCAATATTTAGAAATCATGCCTATAGGATATCACTATTCGCTCTAAGTTATTAATACTGGACTCTTCAAACGTTGTTTCATTGTTTATCCACGCGATTATTAGGAAGCATAAGTAACTCTGAGAATTTCCAATAAGTTTTATTGTCCCTTACTGTGTAACCACATAGAGATCATGCCTAAAGATCTATTAACTTAAAATCTGTAATAAGCGACTAGCAGTACCAGGCACTCACAAACTGATAATTTAGAAATCGTAGGTCTAAAATAGCCTGCACATCTGAATCAGATCATATAGAAGCCATGTGTATAGGGCTTAACGACTTCAATTTCCCTCAATTCTAAAACTGCCTGATGCCTAACGTAGGAATCTGTTTGCGTGCATTTGTTGTCTAATTGCGGAGGCTAACTTGAGCCTTTAACTGTATTTAACTGTAGTCCTACTTGTTTTGAAATGTCGCCTAGTTTTGACATTTTCTGAGCAGCCTAAGTCAAGTCTAGAACCACCAAAGTAGAGGTCCAATGACTCCTGGACCATAGGTATGAGACGGGTAGTGCGCGCATAAGGTACGACTTATAATTCAACTAGTACGCTTTTGGTAACAACTTAAAGATAGTAATCGGCTAGCAGGAGATGATAGTCTGTGCCCGCTGAATTATACGAGTAACACCCCATCTTGAGGGAGTTACGAAGTATTATTTATGTTGCACGGGGTGATCCTTTAGGCTAAAAAACTTAGGACCCCCATCTTATTCCTATTTATCTTTGAATCAAGTGTTTGTATTTATTCAAAGTCTTTTGATAATAAAACTTCCCAAACTTCTTTTTTCTCTGTCTTTGTTTATCTAACTAATTCATATAATTCAAGTTCGGCTGGGACCCACAATTGTGGACCTCAAAAATAGGTGCCCTAACGCACCTTAAAATTGTTAGGTGGCGACTCTCTTTCTTTAACACCCTTCCTTTAAAAGATTTATCACATGTTGAAACACGCTTTCACGAGAAAAAGGGGGCGACAGGTGCATCCCCACCTTTCCCACTCCTTGTAGTAATGTCCTTGGCATGTCCCGTGTTGTTCCCACCTTTTGGGTTCACCATCTGGTCACTTAGTAGTGCTCCCTTAGGATGAGCATTTAGATCTTGAGAGATTTTCCCCATTTGAACTTCCAAGTTACGGATTGAAGTATTGTGGGAGGTAAGTTGGGCATCGAAATTTGGCCCATTTGAACTTCCAAGTCAGAGAGCGACTTTGCCCAATTTGGCTTTCTTAAGTCCAAATGGGTGATGCACTAAACGGTTGATAAAAGCTCAAGTCGGGTTTTACTATCTCTAGGTTCAACCCTTTAATTGGGCTTATCAATCTCTCGATTCACCCGATTTCTTGTTAGCCAAGCTTTCCTAGACTAAGTCTCTCTTTCTCAAGTAGAAACCAAGTCAAATAGGCATGAACTAATGTTTGCAACCATTAATTCTATAATTAAAATCAAGAACAAGGATAAATAATAAATACCCAACCATAAACAAGCAATAAATCAAACACCCATTAAGATTACAATCTAGGGTTGGGTCACAACCCTAGTAAAAATCTACCTACTCATGCATCAAATAGAAGAAGTAGAAGAAATGATAATTAAACTCATATTTATAGTTAATATGATAAATCAATGTCCAAAAAGCTCAAAATAGCAAAAACTACTAAAGAGAGTAAAAGAAACCGTCTAGTGTAGTGATGTCAAAAGTTAACCTTAAAAAGTGAAACTCTTATATTTATATAGGGCTAGAATTTTCGGACAAAAATGCCCTTTCGGAGGTTATGCGGCCCCACAATTCCATGTGCGGTCCGTACTCTGCGGCCATATAATTCTGGATTGCAGTTGCACTGCTCTCTTTCTGCTGTCCGCACAATAATGTCTGCGGTCGCACCTTACTCTTTTGTAGTCCGCATAAATGTGACTACAGTCGCGTAGCTTTTCTTCTACGGCCGCACAATAATTGTGCGATTCGCACTTTTGTTGGACTTGTTATGTAGGTTCTCTGATCTTTTCTCTGACCCAGTTTCTGCGATCGCACATATCGTGTGCGGACTACACTTTGCACATTTCTCTGATGGGAATTTCCTCACAACCTACGGCCGCATATGATAATTTGCGGTCAGCACTTCTGAGATTTTGTGCCTGTTTTGGTCCTTGAGTTCAGTTTACTCATTCTTGAGTTGGATTTCATCTTGGGAGCTCATCTTCCAATATTCCTGCAATTAAGCATATTTCATCAGTTTTTGGGAACACAATTAAACGCTTTTGGACTAAATCAAAAGCTAATAGGCGCTAATAAGTAGTCAAAATCCTCACATATCAGGGATCACCAGTATCATCAAACATCTCGAACTTTGGAGGTTTGTAAACCTCGGGCAGTTCGACATCAGGTTGAACACATAAAACCTGGTAGTTCAAGCCTTCAATACTCTTTCCTCCTTCGACACTTTGTACCCTTCTAGATAGCTTCTTTAACTCTTCGGCCATGTTCTTAATGAGCAGGTCCTCGTCAGTAGGTTCAGCTGTATACAGGATTTGTTGTGGCATGTATGGCAAGGTTTCTACGTATATGGGATTGCTTTTATGAGTACCAGGGACTTGGGGGTATAGATGATCATTGATGGATGCTTTGAGTAGTTCATATGTTGGTTGGGGTGCATTTTGAGAGAGTCGTAAGTGAAAATTTATGGGTATTGAGTTACGTTAAGGTGGTGTTATTGTGGATCTTGTAGTGATGGGGGATTCAGATTTTTTGGAGGTATAGGGTTTTGGTACCGTTGAGTGGTAGATAGATTCTGTAGAGCTTGTGGTTATGGGTTTTGAGGTCTCAGTGGATCCAGAGTAGTGGTGTTTTGGTGGTTTATGTCTAGGACATTTAGGGTGAGAGACAGGTTGGCAAGGTTATGAACCATACTGTTACTCGCCTTGCAGTTCCAGAATCTTTTGTTCTAAATGCAGAACCATCTCGTATTGCCCCAGTATGCTTCTCCTATCGGATGTTTCTACATTTTCTGCAAAGGAGCATTGTCTTTCCTGCTTCCACTCAAGTTGTCCATTTTTCCTTTACCTTTTCTTTTGATGTAAGGGGAGAAGGCGGAGGACCTTTGGATCTTTTATGATATGTTGACATTTCCAGAGTGCGCGAATCAACCTTTAGGAATGGGAATAATCAAAAGAAAAAAAACAGAAGGGAGCCACGTAGTAAAGTAAAAAACGAAATGAGCATTGCGGTATTTGAACAGATATCACAGAAAGCATTCAATAGCTCACGTCCTAATCTGGGACCTCGTTGTGCCCGAGGTAGGCTTAAGCGATAATTAACTAGGAGATATTTGTGCCAACATTGTTTCATCCTATTAACGCAAAATAAATCAGACGATTCTATTACTAAAACAAAATAGGAAAATAGGATCACTAGTGGCTGATGTTCTTATTACACTAATTCTAAAATGAAATCTAATGCTAGCTATAAAGAGTTTTTGAAGTCCCATTACATAAAAAGAAATCCTCTATTCTACTTGGCCCCTGATGGCTCTTCTTCATATCTAACCTTCTTTGCTCCTTCAATCATATTACCGAGGTAACGCATGCCAATCAGCAGCTAGGCCATCGCCAGCTTTCTACCTTCATCATATCCCACACTTTGGCAGTACCAGAGTTTCTTCCATACTTTCCCCTCTAACTCCATCACCCCTGCTCCAAATATTCCAACCTTTCTGTCGCTTTGTTAGCTATCTCTATTGTGAGCACGTGATTTTTGCCCTATATGAATTGCTCTCATAGTTTCAAAACAAAATAGTTTCTTTTATCTACTTGCAATTTTTTGGATTTTGTGGCATTTTCTGTTAATTGCCTGCATTTGTGCGCGCATGTTTATTTTATTAATGGAAAAATATAAAAATACATTGCATCTTGCATTTAGGATTTAACTTTGCATTTTCTAAGAAGTAATTAGCAATTATTGGTTTTATAAAATGAGAAAATCACAAAAATAGTTATTTTTGCACTTTAATTTTGATTTTGAACTATGTTAGTTTTTCCTTTGAGTTGTTTATTTAGTTATTGGTGGTAATTGTTTTAAAGCTGGTTAATTTGGTTTAGGAATTAGTTTAGATTTTTATTTTAATTTTAACTTGAAAAGAAATTGAGAAAAAGTGGAAAATAAAAAGAATTAAATGAAAAAGAATTGAATTAAGGAGATCATATTTGTGGACCAAAATTTGAAAGGCCCAATGTGAAATACCCGCCCAATTGCCCTGCTCCAGCCCAAATCCGGTCCCCAAACCCGGTCCAGCCCCCTTGTAATGAAACGACACCATTTCAGTGGCGTGTGATCCTGGCCGTCGAGGATCTTTGATCCTACGGCCAGGAACTAGGGTAAATTTAATATATAAATGTCGGATAAGGCCCCCCCTACCCCTCAATCGTCTCCCATTCCCCCCTGATGTCGCCGGTGTAATGCCTCCACAGCACCTCCATCTTCCGTCGCAAACCGCCGCCGGAAATCGCCCACGGCGGCGGCGATCGACCAAACCTAACCAAAATTCACACCATCGCTTCTCCTCCTTCTCCTCATGCCCATGCTACCATCCATCTCCCTCAAAAACCACCAGAATCCGTCGAATATCGGATCAAAATTTTCCGGCCAAGACACGGAGTCGTCCAAAATCAACCAAATTAACACCATAGATTCGCCTAAACCCCCTCTCTCAAACCCCCCAAACCCCGTCCCTCAAATATAGCCAGAGCATCTCGAATTTCAATTTGAGTTTTTCCGGCCAAAACCCTAAATGCTCCAAATTACTCCAAATTGGCCCCACACGATCTCCTCCCCTTCCTCATGATGCTGCTATCATTATTGATGCTCAAATATCGCCGGAGAACCCTAATTTGGAATTTGGGAATAAGAGACTAAATCAGTGAGTTCTTTGAGTTTGTTTTTTCTTTCCTTTGTCGCATGGCTCTCATAATTTTAACTGATAGTTTAGTGTTCGTTTAGTTTATTTTTGGTCCCATTCTGAGTTTAATTTTCTACTTGATTTTTTTTTGTTGCTTGTGCGGTCTAGTTTGATTTGATTCTTGATTCCAGTTTAGTAAATTGTTCTTTTAGCTTAATGATAATCATGTTAGTTTGATTGTGATTGTGATTTTTCTGTCGATTTGGTAGAATTTGTTCTTATTCACTTCAGTATTACTCTTAAAGGAATAATTGATCTTCTGATATTCTTGTTTTACTTCAATCTTGGTTCAATTAGTTATGTCTTAGTTTGTTAGTCTTAGCTTGAATTAGGATTAGCCTTCAGTATGTTGATAATTCAGAGATCAGGGATTTGTTTGGTTATAGCTGCGCTTTTGTTTAAACTCAAGGGTAAAATAGGAAGTTCAAGGGCAGGGAATTCAGAGTGAACTTTCTAGGAGTTTCTAGATAGGACCTTTTAGATAAATTGCAAAAGCTAAGGTAGTTACTTGAGAAGAAAGTCAATAAATAGAGGTTTAAATAGAAATAAAAGCAGGGACTGTTTTGTAAAGTTAAAAATCTGAAACTCCCTCATTTGTGCCTATAAAAGGCAACATACTTGCCTTCATTCATAAGTTTTTCAGCCTCTAAAAATCCTCCCAAAAGTTCTAGTTTAAGAACTCAAATCTGAGATCCAAATCGTCTTCCAGTTTTAATTTCAAAAACCAAAAAAAAAAACAAAATAATGAAAAATACACAAAAAAAAAACTAAACTAGTTCTATACGTAGAATTTAGTCTAGA